>NC_090927.1:283844486-284017866 GCF_040938575.1 Ambystoma mexicanum
GAAGGAGGAGAGGGGGAAAGAAAGCCCACACAGGGGGCAGAGTAAAAGAAGATGTGCAGAAGGGGAGGGGGTGTGACGGTGAAGGGGGAGACAATGGGAGACTGCCGGAGGGCAGGTGGAGACTGGCAGGGGGCAAGGGAGACAGGGGGAGACTGGCAGGGGACAGGTGGAGACAGGCGGGGGCAGGGGAGACAGGGGGACAATCAAGGGAACCAGAAGGGTGGTGGACAGGGGTGGACAGGGGTAGACAGGGCCTCCATTGTGGGCCATTGGTAGTGGTGGCAGGCTCCCGCCTCCTGGTTGACCGGATTGTCACAAGGGCCAAGTGCAACCAATAGGATGGGGGGAGCAGGTCCAGGCCACAAACATGACAATCAAGTCAAAAGCAATGCGGCCATATTTCCAATGGCACAACAAAACACCAAGCAGGGCTGCAAGATGACCAAAGCAGGGGGAGCAAGGAAATGGGGGTAGTTGAAACGCATGGTGACAAGGATAACTCAGCGTGCAGTGTTCATGCGGCCAAGTGTCCCAATGCAACATTGTCAGCACACGGACCCCTCCCACCATCATTGTGTGTTACACAGCCAAAGGGTGCATGGTACCGCCTACAGCAGGAAGTGCATGAACATAGACAGTCAATTAATAAAAAAATCTTAAGCAACATGATGAAATGCACAGTAAACAGAATACTCATCAAAATGAAGTGCAGACATGTATTGGAGAAGCCATCCGGAATACCCACTAGGGATATACACGCAAGTAGGACTGAAAGCTGGCCACAGATATGATGGAAGCCCAATTCCCCTGTGTGAGATGCTGTCACACAGAGACATTCTTGCGAGCCCATGGAAAGGGGAAGCAGGAGTAGCATATGTGTCAGGACCCCAAGCAAAACACATACACAAGACAAGCTTGAATGGGCCCTGCTGGAGCACACAGTGGATGCCTTCAAATGCCACAAAGCACCACACTGTCACATTAATGCACAATAGACAAAAAAAACTACTTGCAGGAAACAAAAAAAGAAAAGAAAATCAAAAATGGCCACATATGACCCAGGGGGTGGGGGTGTTACCCAGGAGGGGGGAGGTACAGGGTGCACCTCAACACCCACATGTGTAGATGTTGAGATAAAAAGAAAACTCACTGGGCTCAGCGCCTGCATGGCCCGACCTATGTGGGAGATAGTTTGTCGTCGTCACCCTCTGGATTGGATGGAAATCAGAAGATGGACGCGGCACAGTTGCCTCATCACGCCTATCCGCGCCTTGCTCCTCAGCGGCAGCAAGCATGCGTGTCTGGTAAACCAGGTCCTGCATGGCAATGACACGTAGGTCTGCATTCATTACCTCACGTGTCACGCGTGCTTCCTCCTGCAAGGACTCACGTGTAAGATGGAGTTCAGCCTGTATGGCCTCACATGACATACGGAGTACCACCCGGCTTGCATGGAGTTCAGCTGAGATGGTTCTTTTAAGCCGCTCCATCCTGTCTTCTGCCCGCCTACTGTCATCTATCATGAGAGTACCGAGAGCAGATCTGAGGGTTTGGTGTTCGACCCTCAGGGCTTCACGGTGTGCCTCTGCCTGAGCAGAAATAGCTTGATGCAGAGCCACCATTTCAGCCCGGCGTGCCCTGTCAGAGGCCGCCATACCCAGCCTGAGTGAGCGGCACTTGGACCGCGTAGCCTCATGCTGGAGCTGCACTTGCCTTTCGGGGGCGAGGATGGAATTGTCCACACTTTCCATACCTTCAGCAATCATCTAAACTGCTCCCCCCTGTTGCTGTACTATGGCAATAACGGCATGATCCCACTCAGTTGACCCTGGTAGAGCATGGCCACCACGTTGCCGGACACGACACCTGCCGGGCACAAGGAGCCGTGGTCCTTGCTGGATTGGTGCCACCTGCGGCTGCAGGACTGCATCCCTCCATCGACCTGATGCCCCAGGAACATGGCCAACTGGTGCTGAGTGTGACCGTGCACTGTAACCACCACATGTGGACATTCTAACCCCGCCTGGCCCCCTACTGCAGGTGTCGTGGACAGAAGATCATCCAACACAGTATCACTTACTGACGACGACACGTCATGATGCAGATCTGGCTCAACATAGTGGTCAGAGAATACATCAGAGCCTGACTTAGAGTCCGCTCTGGACATGATGGCCTGGAGCACCAGTGGGTTCTCCTGGGCTGCCACCCCACGACCACCGGTGCCTGGACGGTCATGTGAACTGACCACCGTGTCTGGGATGACATCTTCATCCTCTGCCTCCAGTGCTTCATCACCTGCAACATAAACAAAAGAAACAAGAACACGTATGTCAGTAGCACATACCACACACATACAGATCACAACATTGACAGCCAACACATGAAGCAGACATGTCACACGCAACTCAAAGCCCAACATGCATCCAGTGGCATTGCAATGCAAGGGTATCCCAAAAGCAGAAAAGGATGTGTGCAAAATCTGAAGCCAACACATGTTTTGCATGTTGCCCATCACCTGCATCACGCACAACCTCTAGCAGGCACATATCCAAGGCAGAAATGAGAGATAGCAACAAAGAGATGGCACGTAGCATAAGTATGTCGGAACACACAAATAGCCACAGCTGGCAATCACACCAAAGACACCATGACACATGTAACATACATGTGCACATGCAGCACTCAACCATTGACTATGCAGAGTACATGTGTCACAGGAGGCACCTACGCTACTGCGTTTCGATACAGTGAAAGGAGAGACATGGGTACGTACATGGCAGGTCACTATCACACAGCAGCATTGTGTTGGCATGTTGAAGGGCTGAACTTGGCAGAGGAGTGGGTGTGTGCGGTGCAGTGCATTTGCACCCCCTGAACTTCCAACATCAACAAGTATGTAGTGATGTCAATCTCCAAAAGTGACAGCAGCGTAAGGGCAATTGCAGCCATCATGTGTAAATGGTATGCACCATGTAGCATGGATACTGTGAAACACCCACCCTCTGGGCAATAGCAGGGAGGCCCTGCATGGCAATGAAAGGTTCACCACAGAACTGTGCATTGACAGACAGTGTCGGCATGCGTCTATTGCATGTTGTCAGTCAAATGTCACTACAGCCGATGAGAAGTGGACATGATGCAGGACAGATGAGGAACCATCAGTAGTATACCAATGCATGCAGAAGACAACACCAGTTGAAAAGAGGCAGTGGGCCTGTAACAGGGGGAGCCATGTGCACGACACAGATGTGGACACCCTAAAGTCGTGCGTGATGACACACATACCCACAGTGAGCATGAAATCGCTGTCCAAATAACATGACACTTGGATCATCCTGGAGACATACTACAATGAGCAGGCCGTCAAGGACACCTAGGGGCATACATGGAATGCACATTGGAACATGAATGTGCACACATGTGCACGGGGAGCCACTGCCATCAACAAAGTCAGAGTGAGACACACTGCACCAAGGACAAAGGATATATATGACATGATATGACATGATATGACATCTCATCAAGATTTCCCTCATACACAAGTGGCTCAGAGTGCAACCAAGCAAAGGGAGGGGGAACAAGGGAGAAAAGGAAATGAAAACAACGATCATACTGGGCACAGTGACATTGAGAACACTCAAGTGCATGGAGAAGGGATAAATGGTTGAAGACCCTGGAAGGGGGAGAAATGGAACGTGCCAAACAGAGGACACCAAAGAATGAAAATGAAGTCCAATGATAGAATAGGCATTCAAAAGGTGGTAGTGCAGCCAGCAAGTGGCAAGTGCAAGATCATTTGGATAGGGAAAATCTGATGAGTGCAGAAGAAGAGTGGGGGACTGTATAGGTACACGTACAGGACCCATTGCAATGGGAGGCCTGGAGGCAGTGGAGCAGGGAGGCAGGGTGAGCAGGTACCTAGGCCCAAAGGACAGGGGGTGTCAAGGTGCACAGTGCCAAGGGATGAAACTGTTCAGCTGGGGAGAAGAGGGGCTAATGCAGGAGCAAATAGGAAGGTCTTCAGGTGCTTCCGGAAGCAGAGATGTTTCTCCTCAAGTTTCAACTTGGCAGGTAGGTTGTTCCAAAGGGAGGTCCCAGCCGTAGACACAGATCTGCCCCCAGCTTGTTTCTTTGATCAACGACTGACCCGGAGAGAGTGTGAGGTAGAGGAGCAAAGGACTCAAGAGGGGAGTTATTGGCAGAGGGATAGTTGAAGGTATTTTGGACCCAGGCCCCAGAAATTCTTGTGCACAATGCAGAGGGTCTAAAGTTTCATCCTTGCATCCACTGGTAGCCAATGAAGGGATTTCAGAGCTGGAAAGATAGGATCCCAGGGCTTGAGGCAAAGGACAAGTCTCGCAGTCCTGTACTGGATTAGTGGTAGAGGGCGGAGTGTGGAGGCAGGTAGAATTTTGAAAGAGCCTGTCAGAGTAGTCCAACCTTCAGACAACCAGAGCTTGAGAGACTGTGAGCTTGTAGGTGAACGAGAGGAAAGGCACAGTACCCCTGAGGAGGTTAAGCAAGAAGTTGCTATATCTCAAGAAACGTCAGAAATGTGTGCGGAAAAAGGAATGTGTGGACTCAAAGGTGACCCTGAGGTTGTTGGCCTTGCAGGTGGGGGTAGGAGGAGGGCCAAGGGGGGCCGGCCAGAGAGTGAGGGGAATGGATAGTGATGGTGTAGCGATGAGGAGGATGTCCGTTTTTCTGGCATTTAGACAGAGATCGTTGGCAGTACACCAACTTCAAATGTCAATGAGGCAATCAGAAATGAGGGAGGGAGAAGAGGTGGCCAAGGGCAGCCTGGAAATGAGTTGAGTGTCCTCAGCATAGCACTGGAAGTTGTAGCAGAAAATGAAAATGCAGTAGGCGAGAGCTGCCAGGTGCTGTTTGGAAAGCCAGGCCGAGAGATCAGACCCCTGGTGAACACCACAGGTAGAGAGGAGATTGATGAAAGGAAGGACCCAAGTTGTAGCTGGGAGGGTCACACACACCAAACACACATGTCATTGAGTTACACGCATCAATACTCACCGGACGATGCATCATAATCCATCCTCTCTCCCACTCCACGGATTTGTTTTTCCTGGATGAACTCTGCAGCAATCTCCTCATGCTGAGTGAGTTCATCCTCCTCTGGTGCTGGCCCACCACCAGTCACCAGAGACATGGAATAATTGGAGGCACGCTTTTGTTTTGCACTGTGTCAGAGGTCATTCCAACGCTTGTAGCAGTCCTGAGCCATGCGCACCTGGAATCCCATAGATGTCACACCATCCGCAACATGCTGCCAGTGGACCCAACGCTGGTGATGCATTGTATGGCACTGTGGGCCCACAAGCATATCGCGTTGGTGTGCCGACACATAGTCCACAAGCAAGTCCAGTTCCTGCTTGCCGAAAGGCTTCTTCCTCGATGTGCCGGAGGCTGGAGCCATGTCTGGGGTCTCAGCCTCTTGCGCAAGGGCACGCTTCCTCCTTTTGTGCGGTGGTACTGACCCCGAGTGGCCAATGTGGCCCTGATCAGTGGGAGCAGTGGCGCTGGTGGACTGGACCAAGGGAGTGGGTGTTTGAATGAGGACGGAAGGTCTGGCTTGGGTCTGGACACACGTGACCCGCACCTCCTGACAAGATGGAAATCCTCCTGGGAGTCCTTATAATGCAACACAACATGCACTGCCCGACCCTGAGCCCGGGTGGTGGTCCCCACAGCTGCACCTGCAGCTACCACCACCAGTGGGCCCGTGACAGCAGATGAATGTTGCTGTTGGGTCATATGAGCCACAGGTTGTGATGCAACAGCTGCATCACCAGGAGCCACAGGGGGTGGTGGCATGTCTGCACCAGCACGTGGCTGGATATCCTGCCCCAGTGGGGCACCCCTGCCTCTTCCCCCTCTGTAGCCACCCTGGACTCCCTACCCCCCCTGGTCTCTGCAGCCACGTGCCCGACCATGCACACCCCTGGGAAGATGCCAGGCTTTGCCCCCCTTAGCCTTTGGTGGCCTCCCAACCATGGCACAGATGGTAAATAGCCGATGGGAGGTGCACTCTAACAATTGTCCTGGGCAATTGGGTTGAAGGGGGCAGGGTACTGGATGGAATAGGTACCCCTGTGCTCCTGTAAGGCTGTCTGGGACCCCTGGGGAAAAAAGACAGGTCACGCAACGCTCAGGCCCCCCCCAAAAAAAAAATATAATAAAAAAAAATTGAAATACATTTTTTTTTTTAAATCGTACAATTTCAAATGAAAAACGTGCACGCGACCCCGGTAGCCCATATAAGTGGATTTTACCTCCAGCAGTGCGGTGTGGCACCCAGGGACACAAAAAACATGTACGCATGGAACACACAGGCTACTATGACCTCGAAAATGGTATGCGATGCACAGGGGGAACCAGAGTGGGAAAAATAGCATGCGCAACTCACCGCCTGCCTTGCGTGGAAAAGAAAAAGAATAACACACGCGCTTGTGCGCGTAGGCAACACCCCACCAAAATAAGAGGTAGGAACTTCAAACGCTGTGAAGAAATTGCATGTGAATCCAGAAGAGTAAACACACACGTCGGTCTCCACGAACAGCACGTACAGCGGACTGCTTCCCCGCTGGACCTTTAACCCGTGCTGAAGGCAACACCCGCGCACATAACGTCACTGGCGTGCTTACGCACTAAGGCCCTTTCCTCGAATTACACGCATTCACATGCGGGCGTGCTGTTTTTGCATGTGTGGATTCACTATGCACCCGTATGAGGGAAACGCCCGTGCGCATCACATCACTTACGCTCTAAGGACCTTTCCTCGAATTACACACTGACGTGCTGTTTTTTTACATGCCAATTCACTCTGCATCAAGTTGGCCATGTGAAAACACACACAAGACCCCGCTCCTGCCCAGAAGGCCATTTTCCTGCCCCCCACACCCTCCGGGAGCCTCCTATCAGCCATCTGCTGCTGCCAGCCTGCCTGTCTGCTGCCAACAGTACCCTGCCATTTGTTGCCTACACATCAGCCATCTGCAGGGGTCCAGTTGCTGTGACCACCCCTGCTGGAACAGAAGACTCCCAACTGGTGTTCCATCGCTCCACAGCTCAGCCCCAGTACCCAGTTGCCCACCCACACCTGCCTCAGGGGTTGCCATGTCCTACGCAACACCATCCGGCACCAGTGGCAACCCCACCAGCAGAGAGGCAGAGGGCTGCCAGCTTCAGTGCAAATGAAGTTGGCATCCTGGTGGAGCATGTCCTGGGGCATTATGATGCCCTCTTCACACCATCACGCGCTGACAAGGAAGGACGGAAGAGGATATGGACGGACATAGTGGATGCCATCAATGCAGAGGGGGTGGCACCCCACGACATCAAACACGTCCAAAAGCGCTGGAAGGACTACAAGTCCAGGACTCTCAAAAAGGCCCAGCGCCTCTTGAACGCAGCGGATGCAGTGGGGCGCCAGGGCCATCCTTACCACCCAGCAGATGAGGTTCCTGGAGTGCATTCGCCCACTGCTTCATCACCAGATCCTCAGGATGCAGGCCCATCTGGAGTCGAGCGGTAAGTGCCAATGCATTCCCATTTAAAACAGTGCATGTTGCAGTGTGGTGGTAGTTAGCTACTTGGCTGTATGTGTGACATGGGTCATGTGTGGATGTGTGTGTGCAGGGACATGATGATGCTGTATGTGAGTCCAGTCAGACATGACCCATATGGATGGTGTATGTGTTATAATGCATCATGCGGAGCAGCATGCGGAAGGCACACATGTATGCATGCCTGTTTCTGTACTTGTACATGTTTGGGGTGTGAGAGATGGGTGTTGCTGTCATGGACATGCATGGTGTACATGTCCATGTGTCTGAGTAGTGTGTGAGTGACTGGTAAATGCCATGGATGCATGCTACATGTCTGTGACGATGTGTTGATTCACTGATACAGCCTAGTCATCCTTGTATCCACTGGGTCTGGGGGTATACAGGGCCAGATGTGTGACCCTCCAGTGATGTGTGTGCATGTGATCAGCATGTCCCATGATGCATGTGAGTTTCAGCCCACCATTGGATGTTTCTAGGGTGCCTTGGACATGGATGCAAATGTTTGTTGCATGTGCCATGCCTGTTCCTGCATGTGTGTTGCCTGCACTGACCCATGTGTTGTGGAGGAACATGATGGAAGTGATGTTTGACAGTGCAACTCATGTGCTATTGCTTTGTGTCTAGGGGACTATTATACAGTACCCTGATGCTTGTGTTCAATGTCTCCCTTTACACAGGCGAGTGAAGAAGAGGGCGGAGACGGCGCTGTGGAGGAAATTGGCAGGGATGCCTCCACCGGCCGGCGACGCAAGGCCCAGTCACCTTCCCAGGAAATTCTATCATCTGGAAGCGAGGGGACTGGTACCGCGTCCGCCACTATGGCTGCAGTGGAAGGGGCTGGCAATTGCGGAAGACGGTGCAGAGCCATCAAGGTTGGTGGTGTGCACGGAGGAGGAGGAGGCCGCTTCAGAGCCCTGGGCCTGGTGGGGATGGTACCACTGGTGTATGTGGTGCAGTCCAGGGGAAGGGGCAGGAGGCAGCACAGGTCCCGGCGAGGGGCCTTTGCATGTCACTGTCCCTGACACTCTGACTGCATCACCATTCACCAGCAGGGATGCCCCGTCCCAGGCCCGTCCACAGGTAGGGGGAGGTCCACATGATCTGGCAATCCTCTACCTGTGGACCTGTAACAGGATTGAGTCCGTCCTGATTGGTGTTGCGTTGTGCACACGTGACATTTGTGATGACGTGCAAGCTTCCTGGGGGGACCACGCACGTCATCACAAAGAGATGTGTGCCAACGTGGCCCAGCTGGGAGGGCTCATGGTCAGGGGTTTTCTCAATGTGTCACTCTGTCTTGCAGCCCTCTCCTCCTCTGTGCACACTATATGCCAGTTGTTCTCCGTGCCGTCTTCTGGCCCAGATGCCACCAGGGCCATCTGTGGACCTGCCCCAACCAACGCAGCCAGGCTGGTGGAGATCCCATCCCTGCCAGAGTCGGGAGTCGGAGCTCCAGCACAGGTGGTCACCCCAGCAACTGGACCCCTAGCAACCGACGATGTGCAGGCTCATACAAGCAGGGCACCTGCACGATGGCCCCGGGTGTTGCCATCTACCCAGAGGCAGTCGTGGTGGCGGCGGCAGGCAGCAGAAAGGCGCCGGCAAGCTCGGTGTAGGAGGCATGTGGCCTCGGGGTCCTCTACATCATCGGGGCAGGCATCGGCCGGCGGGCAGGAGGACCCAGGATTGTGAGTGTCTTCTGTGTGGCAGCGGTTGGCCAGCGAATAGGTGCGGAGTGGCGGCGGGCAGAGAGGGCGCGGCTCACAATGGTCAGGGTGGAGAACTCCCAGGGAGTTGGAGGAGGCCATGGCTGCATCCCTGGGAGACCTCGAGGCCAGGGAACAGGTCCGCCTGCGGAACATCGACATAGAGTTCAATGATGCCCTGGCCCGGGACATCAATAAGTGAGCCGTCGGACTAGCCTTCCGCCTTTGTATATAGTTATTTAGGTTTAGGTTTCATTTGGTTTTTATTATGATTTGGAGTTCACAGACTTTGCTCCGCTTTTTGTATATAGTTGTATTTTAGATAGGGTTTTAGGTAGGTTTCCTTTTGTTTTGGGATAATGGACCCTTCAGACTTTCCTTTACAATTTTTCCGGACATGTGCATACTTTCTTTTTTAGATGTTCACATGGATTAATGATGTTTTTTTACGCTTTTCAATTTATGAATTTTTTCTATGGACTTTGGGTATGGACCACTTATATTTTTTCATGTTTTGGATTTGTTTTTTCCTTGGATTAGACTTGCTTTTCTTATTGCACTATTTATCTCTTTATTTGCATGTGTGGTTTTCATTTTGTCATTTGTTTTACTTTTTAATACATTTCATGATTCAACATTATTAATGTACTATGATTTATTTTGTGCATTTCTCCGTGAGCATTGGCTAAGTCATGTGTTGCCACTGTATGCCTTTGTAGGACATTTGTTGATGGGCATGCTGGTTCTTTTCAGACTATCATGGAATGGGTAATTTACTAGGGAGTGGGTGCTGTGGATCGTTGGGTGTTTGTACTGGGGGGTGGGTGTGTGGGATTTAGGTTCCCATTAGGGCCATGGGTCTGTATAGTTATGACGTGATGTTTGGGGGGACATGAGTCAGGGCCTGCTGGCAGGTGCCCGTCAATGGGGGGGACATGAGTCAGGGCCTGCTGGCAGGTGCCTGTCAATGGGGGGGTGGGTGGGGGGACATGAGTCGGGGCCTGCTGGCAGGTTCCCATCAATGGCGGGTGAGGGGGGACATGAGTCAGGGGCTGCTGGCAGGTGCCCGTCAATGGGGGTGGGGAGGGACATGAGTTGGGGCCTGCTGGCAGGTGCCCGTCAATGGGGGGGACATGAGTCGGGGCCTGCTGGCAGGTGCCCGTCAATGGGGGTGTGGTGGGGGAACATGAGTCGGGGCCTGCTGGCAGGTGCCCGTCAATGGGGGGTGGGTGGGGGTGACATGAGTCGGGGCCTGCTGGCAGGTGCCCATCAATGGGGGGTCGGTGGGGGGGCGTGAGTCGGGGCTCCCAAGTGCATGGTGCCATGTGGCCTGCCTGCAGGGCATGGGGAGGATGGATGGGCTGCCTGCGGGGCATGGTCAGGGTGGATGGGCTGCCTGCAGGGCATGGGGAGGGTGGATGGGCTGCCTTCGGGGCATGGTCAGGGTGGATGGACTGCCTGCGGGGCATGGGAAAGGGTGTAGGGTGGACCCCTGTGGGGTACGGGAATGAGAATTACATGCGATTGGGATGGCGTGAGCGGGGTACGCGTAATCCGAGGGGTGCGCAGGGAATTTTACATGCGATTTCTCTGGTGTGAGTGGGGTACACGTAATCCGAGGGGTGCGCTGGGAGTTTTACATGTGATTTTGCTGGCACGAGCGGGGTACGCGTAATCCGAGGGGTGTGCAGGGAGTTTTACACGCGATTTCGCTGGCACAATCCAGGTGCGCATATTCCGAATGCTGTGCGGGGAGTTTTACACGCGATTTTGCTGGTGCGAACGGGGTACGCATAATCCGAGGGGTGCGTGGGGAGTTTTACACATGATTTCGCTAGCGTGATCAGGGTATGCGTAATCCCAGGGGTGCGCAGGGACTTTTACAAGCGATTTTGCTGGCTCAAGTGGGGCATGCGTATTCCAGGGGTGCACAGGGAGTTTTACATGCGATTTTGCTGGCGCGAGCGGGTTAAGCATAATCCGAGGGGTGCGCAGGGAGTTTTACAGGTGATTTTCCTGGCGCGAGCGGGGTACGCATAATCCGAGGGGTGTGCAGGGAGTTTTACACTCAATGTCACTGGTGCATGAGGGCTGAGTGGCGTTTTTAGTGCATTTTCGCGGCTGGGGCTGTATGCTGGTCCACTGGCCTTTGTGCCATGTAGGGGATTTGTGCGAGGTTTTTGGCGCACAGGGAGGGGTTGGGGGCGTAAATGGCGCTGCTGCAGGTCACTGCGCCACGGCTGGTTATGGATGTTAGTATCCATGAATACGCTGTGCGTGAAAATGGATTTTGGCGCACGTAGCTGGCGCACATGGCTGGCGCATGCTGGCGCACGCTCCCTCTCTGCGCTGCCCGGGTGCACTGCTTATGCGCTGAATTCTATGAATTACCCCCTGATTAGGTTGTGGATGAGGTGAGGAGGATGATAAAAAGAAGGAAAGTGAAATGGGTAATGTGTGAGAACGAAAGGAGAGGCAAGAAGGAGTTACGAGTAGAATGTGGTGATTGGGTAAATATCAAGAAAGGTTTGGTTAAGAAAAAGGGAGATTCCTTATATTCTGAGCCTGTGAACGTGGTTGCTGTTTTGAAGGGAGCAGCACGAGTGTTGGGTGGTCAGGTGTGGAACAAGGACAGAATTGCGATGGTAAGAAGGAGTGGTGTGTAATCGTTTGTGTGTATTCATATATGAAAGGGGGAAGATGTGTTGTAATGTGACTTGGATGGAATCATATTATGTCACATTGACATCATCAGAACTGTAGTCAGAGAAACTCAGAGTGTTCTTGTTTTCTTTCAGAGAATTATATAGTTATCAGTTGAAGAGTTTCTGTGTTGTCTCTGGATGTTCTGGCTGTGCTGGGGGTCCTTATACTATACATCTTGCAAACAATCTATATAATAAAAGACTTGGGGCCTCATTACACGGACGGCAGTAAGGGTTTACCGGTACCGGTAAGGGCACCAGTACTGGTAAACCCTTACCGCCTTACTACGAGGTCCCTTTGCGGGATGGTACTTTAACGCCTGCTGTTTAGCAGGCGTTAAAAACCAACCGCAAAGGGACCAGGGTGCTAATTACGGTACCGCAATTTGCGGCACCGTAATTAGCGCCTTCCCCATTCCCATAGAGCCCTATGGGGCAAAAATGGGAATGGGGAAGGGCAATGGGGGAAGGGGGAATTACTGCCCCGCCAACCTTCGAATAGGGCGGTAATTCTCCTTTCCACCAAGGCGGTGCCGGTATTTTACGGGCATGGACCAAGGTGCTAATAGAACCTTGGTCCTCCGCCCACTATGTAATGAGGCCCTATGTGCTGTGTAGTCTTCATCTTAACAGTTACTTATATAGTGGTTATAGAAATGGCTGTTGTACTGTTTGTGGTACTTATTTTTGGACATGTTGAACAACATAGATAGAAAGATGTAATAGTCAGGTATTAATTATTAGAAGACTATTAATTATTAGAAGACTACAAACTAAGGGGGTAATTTAGAGTTGGGCAGATTTTTAATAACGCTGAAGAAAGTAACCAGCTCTGACTGTTATTTCTGGAAAGATTACCACCAGTAGAGGTGGCACTTCTGGAATACCTCCAGTGCTTTTTCAGAAATACCACCTACGATGGCGGTAATGTAAAAGGGTTATTTTAACAGTTTTATTCAGCTATTTTCAGCATCAATGTGAAGGAAGAAATTGAATATTTATAATAGGGGCACATGTTACCACTGTTTATTTTCTTTATGCACAAAAGGGTCAATTCTGCCCCTTTTATGCATTACATGGGTACGGTGGTGAAAGGAGGCAATCCAAGATGCCCACCTTTTTACTCACTCAACATGGCCATTTAAAAAAACCTTTTGCACATTTTTGAAGGGAAGCAAGCACCTGTGCTGTAGTCTGTACAGTAAAAAGAAAGATAATAACGTGGGGCCTGTTTGGATTTTTTACCTCCGCCTTCAAGGTGGAGGTAAAAGTCGGTGGATTTTCTGCAAAGAATCTGTCTAAAATCCCACTTTTGGTATTTCTATGGAACAGCACTGATGGTATTTGGTCAAACCCTGAACTGGGTGGGTGGTAATATCAACTGTATTTGACTGTTGCCACCCTACTCTGAATGACTCCCTAAGTCTGTGATCATTTCCATTTTCTTGTCCAGAACACTTGTCTTTTAAAAGCCAGATTCAGATATATAGATACAAAGTCACATGAACACAGATACATCCTTACAACTGTACGTTAAACTGTCACAAATTAACCCAGTCACAGACCCTGAAACACACACACACACACACACACACTCCACTATCTGGAAGAGGCTGACTGTCAAATTGAAGGGGTCTACTGTGTAACTGTAAGCTAGGGAAACGGAAGGTGGTGAGGGGTGAGGGTAACAGAGGTCTGAGACAGGGAGGTCATTTGGGGGCCACCAGGGGTCGCAACTGCGACCCCTGAGGTCTCCCTTGATACCCCTGTGGTGTCCCTTGCGACTCCTAAAAAAGAAACAGTTAAAAAGAAATATATATATATATTTTTTTTTTTGTTAACTTTTTTTTTAAAAATGTAAGCTCCTGGGCTGTGGCCAGTGCCATGTGGCTCTTTGCTGCTGGAGTGGCTGGCTTTCTTTCTCAAGCCTCTTAAAATAACATGGGGTTCCAAAAGTGTAACACTTGAGCAGCGACCCCAATTAAGAAAGAATAGGAATAACAAATAATGTGTCTTTCTGGAATTCTATACAATAATTACTAGACTCATTAAAGGTTTGTTTCTGGCACACTTCAGGGGGTGGGTCACTGATTTAATCTGTTCTTAAACACCTCAAATCAGCCTTCATTCTTCTGAGGTCGCTAAATGAGTACCAACACAGGTTGGGTGATATTGTACATATGTTTGTTCTACATAAAGCGCTTAAGCATAAGTGCTATATGGTAACACATCATTATCATTTGGCCTTGGACATCTGCTTGCATTGACAGTAATTTGCTAATATGGGCCTATACACACTGATATTAATGATACATATGGTGATCTATTCTTGTATGGAATGTGTATCACATTATAGTGATATCATAACCATATTTTTCGTAGTGTACTTAGGAACAATGCTATGTGATGCCACTTCCTGTTTAGTCAAGGGGTGAAAGGTTGTGTTCCATCGTTACCCGTGAAGTCCCTTTGGGGTGGGGTCAAATGGCAACACTTCCTGTCATGTCACCAGATGTCAAGGGTTGTGTGATGTCACTTCCGCTATCCCTGTCATTTTGGTTAAATAAAGTCCTGGTCTGAGAGATAATTGCAAGAAACAAGGGGGCATTGAGAATGTGGTGCAAGGGAAGGACACCAGAGGATAACAGGTAAGGAAAACCGGGTAAATGAGATGAAGGTACACATCTGGAACGGTAGGTTAGAAGGTTGACTGTTGCTGAGATCTACGTCTGACCTGCATGCAAGTGCACCCGATTGTGGGACTGGCTTGACCCCTTTTCTTTTTTCTGACTAAGTGATGCATACTTGCTTTATGAACTACTACTTCTCATATTTTGTCAGATTGCTTTATCATTTGACTTGGTTCTTTGACTATACACACAATTGTACCGACTAATATGGGAATTATAGTACATTTTCATTATAATTATAATCTTAGTCTCTTTCTCACATGTATTTGCATCAGGATATAGATGATTAATAGGAGTTGGTGCTTTGAAAACCATATTTATTGAACAGTATACTAGTTCAGCCCTTGAATAACAAATTTGTAGAAAAGTTTTTTGTTTCAAATATTGAAGATGGAATAGGAGAAGATAAAGTCTCCCCTGCCTTCTGAATTGGAAACTGTGGAACAAGGAAGACAGGGCTCAAATCCCCACCTTCCACACTTCATACATGGTGTGATCCTGAGCAAATCACTTTTCATAGCGGTGTTTTCTTTTCTTTAATTATCTCTAGAAAAAGCTTGACTCGTATGGGTTTATACCCTATACCGCTATTCTATAAAAAATGTAACAATTGTAACAATGTATGTTAAGCATATTAGTGACCAGGAAGGATGACAAGTGTGGGAATTAGGCTGTGGGGGGTGTACACAGGGTTCTCTGTTTTAGGCTGGGGAGGCAGGAAGCCAGGTATGGTCCTTTGCAATGCCAGCTCATGTTTGACTCAGTTCATTGAAAGAACACCTGATTCAGCAATGGCTCTGCTCTACCAATGAATTCTCCAGCTTCACCACCTCTTTACATAGTTGTAAAACTAAAGATGAGATGGGATGAGATGTAGCCTGCTGTCAAATTACAAACTATAACGCATCAAAAACCGAGCTCAAATCCCAACTTTGCCATTTCACCAATTATATTAACCTGGCCAAATAATTTAATACTTATAATTGAATATGTTTGGTAAGTGGGAGAATTCCCAGGCGTCCGGGTCTCTAAGGAAATACGAACATAACTGAAAAAAAATGTTGCATAAAAGGGAAGTAATAATGTATACTTGAGAATGCGTGGGAAGGTGAAGAGGTTGGTATTGAGATTACTTGTTCGGGAAGTTGGGGCCACTGCTCCATGGGCTTGGGCCATTGCACTATGAGCCAGAAAAGTAAACTTGCACCCCAGGCCAAATGTTGCCAGTCCTCCACTGATGGCAGCCATGTTATTATTACTACACAAAGTGTGCACAAATATATTTTATGGACAACTAAACCAGGCCAACGTGTCCCGAACACTAGAGCAAGATTTAACTGCCTGCCCCTGAATGCAAATCAAGCAACTAAGAGACAAATTGTGTCCTTTTTTTTCAAGTATCTGATGAAAATCTTTTGCACTTTTATACTGTTGTTCCCAGTTTATGTGAACATTAGAAATCGAAGAGTGAAAATAATTCCATGGGAGGCAGGCCTAGTGCAAGGCCGCCTAGCAATCTAATGCCTGCTGCCGTCAGATTCTCCCAATGTGGGTTGGGCTTTGCTGTCTTACCTTCGTATGGCACTGTTTAGAAGAAAACAGTTGTTATAATCAATAAGGCTGGTTAATCATGCAATGACTCTGGCATTGTAGACTGTAATAAGCAGGATATATGCATTATTATTGCTATCAAGCTGTTGTCAATGTTATGGTATCTTTGATGTGACTGCTAGTGTCTTATATTTAAAAGGTTGTTATTGAAATGTCTCGTTTCCTAAATAAACAGGTGAGGATGATCATGATTTTGAACCATTTCAGGATTGCACTAGAAAATGACATTGCACTAATACACCCTGGTGATACATAACTTAAGAGAACTTATTGATTCAACCCCCAAGTCAGGACTGATCCTGACCAAATTTGAAATAGCTCATGTCAGCCCTGTGCCAAAAAAGCCATTAGCCAACTCTGCAGATTTGGCCAAATATATGTCTGGTTCCAATCTGCCGTTCATGGCCAAACTCTTGGAGAGAGTGGTTATCCAACAGCAGCGCAATTGTTTTGGACTGCACCATAATATGCAGATGTGTACTAACCGAATTCCTTCTGCACCATCCATGCTGTGCATAGCTTGAGGAACTAGTCAAAGGACCAAACTAAGAAGGAGGAATGGCAACTCACCTTCCCTGTATGTCGATGGTACGCATACATGTTGGACAAGCATTGCGAGAACCCTAGAAGGGTTATTTTGCGGGGCTCTTAATTGCTACCCCGGACTCACTAGAACTATCAAAATAAATTTTGCAGGGAAGTGGCCCAATTCTGCCTACAGTGCTCAGGCTGAGTGATGTCATGGTCTTCCTAAAACCAATCATCCAATTCATTCTTAATCATACAAGAACATTTTGTATGTATCAAAATCAATGTAAACATTTTACAAAATATTTTCTTAAACAATATTTCCATAAAAACAGTACATATTCCAAACTCCTTTCTTTCATACTCTGTCATTCTTTATTTTGCCTTTCATCTTTTACTTTACAGAGTACAATTCATTTACATATCTTAGTTTATATAAAGAACCAGTATACACTGGCATTTACAATCACTGTATTTTCTCAACTACAGTAAATTAATCTTTTCCTAATTCTTATGCGGCACACATTATGCTAGCAAGGGCTCAGCTTTGTGGTTTTTCGGTTATTGCTGCATCTATAGGTCCTGTTGCAGTAGCTCTACATAACATGTTATGTTTCTGTTCTGAATGCCTCTAATGCTGAACATTCTTCAGGAGCAGAAATTAAGTATCAAGAGCTGTGGTTCTTCGATAGTATTAACATGGTCCAATCGTGTACATCAGACACTGAAGCACCGTCTGCAAAAATATAGACCACAGATTGCTATTACTGCACTGTGGTAATACGCACTTCGTATATTAAGCCCTTATTAAATAAGTGGAAAATTACCTTCAAAGTATGAATATCTTGGCTACTTCAAATGTGGCCAGGTTTCTCTATACTCTGTGAAGGGCACATTGAATAAATGTAAGTGTTCATCACTTAGTTATCAGGCTGAAAGAATATGACTTAGCTAAAACACCCCCTGCCTCATCACGAGTTTGGCGGTAACCCTTAAATGCAGTGGTAACGCTGTTACTGCCGCATTTAAGGGATTGCCAAATCACGGGTTCGGCAATATTTACACCTAGCTCTGAGCTGGAGGCAAATCCGCTGCAATTTTGCCGATTTCCAGCGCTATTACTGCTGCGCTAATACCGCCGACGGTAGTAGCGCTGAAATTCCCCATTGGGCCCAATGGGGAATGGGGAATTCCCGAATGGGCCCAATGGGGAATGGGGACTTACCGTTCCACCAAACCCGTGATCTGGCGCTAATACCGCCGGGATACCGCCCAACTCGTGATGAGGCCCCCTATTTGGAAATGTATTTGGAAGTGGCAAGCATGCTTACCCTTCATGATTAGTCTGAAACGTCCTTTGTTACGACTTGGGGAAAGAATGTAGTGAACCATGTCCCGTTCGAAGTTGTGAAAAGTCCAAGGTTCTACATACAACTTTCGCCCATGATCCCAAACATTTAAAAAAGCAAGTGCATATAAAAAGCATTTATTGCATGGAGCCAGTATCTTTTTCACAAACCCATTTGTCACTGTAGGGAATGTTGGCCACAGCTAGTTTCACTGGGGTCCATAGTATTTGCCTACCAATTCAGTACCACATTCAGGTCCGCAATGATGCTCCAGACCTAGTGTGCCATGCATGTCACGTCCTTTCCCACTCCACACCCATTCATTCTCCCATTGTGTCTGCCATGTAGGTCTGCCTGTCTAAGCCATCCAATCATTGATGTTTGGACAGTCCCCAATATATGATGGCTCACACACAATTCAGGTAAAGCGATGTGGAACCTATTTCCATTCACATGACTTTTCGAATGAGAAAATAGGAATAATACCCGATGTGACGTTCTCTGAACAGTAGTTAGCAGCTCAGCCCTGAGGCTGCCGAAGCCAATGGTTAATCATCGTAACTAGCCAACACCCATGCTACATGAGAAGTGAAATGGGCGGATTATTTGAACCTATATATAAATAATGAAATGTAGTGGGCTATATGCTCGTTGGGTATCCCGTGATAATGTTGCCAGGGAGATGGCCGCCAGGTGGCGACATTTCCCTAAAAATGCACCCTCCAGACAATCAAACACAGAGCAGGACGATTAAGGGCGACCAGTTCGGCGCGGGCAGATTCGCTGCGACCGATTCATCGCGGGAGCCAATTGGGCGCGCCCATTGTGGCGCGCCCAATTCGGCGCTGCGACTTTTGGCCGCTGGGATGTTTTGGCGCGGGGTGGCGGTTACAGTATTTTTTTATGTGATTTGCGCAAATGATGTTTTGGCGCGGGGAGGGGGTTACAGTATTTTTTTACAGTATTTATTTTAAAGCACATGCTTTAGAGTATTTTTTATTGTGAATTGCCCGAATACTTTATTTTTTTTTCTTGATCAATTGTTCCATCATGGGACTTAAATATAAAACTTTCGCTGCCCAAGCACAAGGCCAGTTTGGTCTTGTGGTTAAGTTCAAAGCCTCACAAATCTTGCAGGCCATGGTTCGTGGCTGGGCTAAAGCTTTTAATTTTATTCTATTTGCAAAATATCACATTATTTTTATTTAAAAGGGGGAATTAACGAAAGGTTCTGTTTATCCACAAACCATGGCCTGCAAGACTCTGGGGTAGAGAACTTAACACAAGGCCACTACCTTCGAGGTGGTAGGTGGGAGGTGGTAGTGGGCAGGGGGTGAAGGAGCGAGGTGGTAGCTGGCAGGTGGTGGGAGGCAGTAGTGGGCAGGGGTGGAGGAGATAGGTGGTAGCTGGCAGGGGGTTAGAGGTGGTAGCTGGCAGGTGGTGGGAGGGGGAGGTGGTAGTGGGCAGGTGGTGGGACGGAGGAAGTGGTAGTGGGCAGGGGGGGAGGTGGTAGTGGGCAGGGGGTGGAGGAGCGAGGTGGTAGCTGGTAGGTGGTGGGAGGGGGGAGGTGGTAGTGGGCAGGTGGTGGGAGGGTGGAGGTGGTAGTGGGCAGGGGGTGGAGGAGCAAGGTGGTAGCTAGCAGGTGGTGGGAGGTGGTAGTGGGCAGGGGGTGGAGGAGAGGTGGTATCTGACAGGTGGTGGGAGGTGGTAGTGGGCAGGTGGTGGGAGGAGAGGGGTGGTAGTGGGCAGAGGGTTCTTTTTTATTGTGAATTGCCCAAATGCTTTATTATTTTTTTATTAGATGTTCAATCATGGGTGTTAAATATGTAACTTTTGCAGCCCCAGGCAGAAGGCCAGTTTGGTCTTGTGGGTAAGTGGCAAGCCTCACAATCTTGCAGGCCATGATTCGTGGCTGGGCTAAAGCTTTTAATTTTATTCTATTTGCAAAATATCACATTATTTTTTTTTTCATTTGATTAACCTGTAATTCCAAGACATTGATATGCACGCTCTCGGATACAAAAAAATAATCCAAAATAGATTCTTGTGCGTCCCTCATCCACGTGACTTTTGGTGGTATATCCCCGTAGGTGTGACCGTTCAACATGTGCATGTTTCTGTTTTCCATTTCTCCTAACCATAATTGGGCCACCTTTTCCAAGACAAGAGTTGTAGATTTTTTTGATGGCACTGGTAAGCAATTTATATTTAGGTCGCCGCACAACAATATATTTGCTGCCCCATCTACCTCATAGATGTTATCAATAATATTTGTTATTTGATCAATGAAGATTGAGGCAGCAGAAACTTTATGTTGCCAATAAAGATTGAGGATATACAGGAAATTCTTTTTCTGTTTTCCAGGTATGTCAATCTGAAGCACAGTTGTCTGAATATAGGGAGAGTGATTACAAGATTCGAATATTCTGTAGCCCGAACTTTTTCGCACCCAAGTCAATAATCCTACAGTTGGTCTGCCAAGTTTTTTCTTTGTTGCAGGATTAAAAGCAATCTCAAAACCTTCTATTACCGGACATGTAGTCAACCAGGTTTCCTGGGCACACATAATATCAATATTTTCAAGCCAAGTGGATTTTTGCAAGTGCAGATGACCACGAGTATTCCAACTGGCTATCTTGGTTATAGGTTTTTTGCCGGTTTGACATTAGCTTTGTTGTTGAGAATGTATTGCTTTAGAGAGCCAGCGCCAGTCTTTAGAGGAGTCAATTGCTCGGGCAATTTTTGGTTCAATTACAACAGCCGATGATGGACTTAAGTTTTGTGCGATGGTAATTCTAATTTGTTCAATTGGAAGCTTTGGGGTTTTGTCTGCCTTTGAGCCACGAGCCTCAATCAAAGCTACGTCTTGACTAGACTCAGTTTCCTCAATGCAAGCAGCTTTAGTTACGGCGTGAGTATTATTGGGAGCAGATCTTGGGTATTCTGTAATCAACCGTTTACATGATTCTTTAACATTCACATCTTCTTCTTTATTCTGTTGAATTTCATTGATGTCGAAGCCCATAGACATCAACACCGAAGCAGCTTCCAATAGTGTGTTGCAGATGATTCGTGAATCAATGTATAGCCGCACAGTATCATGCCGTTTCTCAATGAAAAAGTCAACCACTTTTATGTCATTAGTCTCAATCATACGTAATGAAGGGACATAATGGAGGAGACGCAAGACGTTCTTACGATTGAGCACAAGGTCGTCATCATTCTCCTCGATTCGTTTTTTCCTTTGCAACTCTCTGATTTTGTTTGGGTACAAGACCCCCTAAGGATTTTTCTACAGTAGGAATATGTTCTCGAAGCACACTGTCCTTAGTTCCTCTTTGCACATTTGATGTTTTTACAGAGCTAGTAACAGACCAATTTGTCTCTTGATCTGGAACCTTTTGTGAACTTTTTCGCTCTTCGGTTAGCTTGCTCCGTCTTTGGCATAAGGTCATAAAGGGCGGGGTTGATGGAGCAGGTCGTGAATCTGCAAGTGGCCTCTCAGGTGGTATTATGATACAGACCCTTGTATTTTTATCACAACCAAACGGCATACTTGCCAAAGCAGGTACTTTTGGTCCACGGGAGGTTGGTACAATCGATTTATCCACTGTCGCGTCTAGATCCTCATTTGTAACTTCAGTCTCTGCTTCCTCATTATATGTTGACAAGTCGAGCAAACTGACATAAATATTAGCAGCCCTTGGCGTAGTACTTCCCTCTATCGGTACTCTCTGCGCCATGGGTACAGATGTTTCTTTAGCATCGGTCGCTTGTTGATCTGTAATGATGTCAACTGTTAATTGCTCTTTAGGCAAAGGGGCATTCTGTTCAGCTACAGATAGAGCTTGCAAATTCATATAGACAGCTTTAATATTCCGCAGGAATTTTCTTGAATTATTTGTCATATTTGCAGCTTTGATTCGTATATTTTTTGATTTCTTTACTTGTTTTGATTTTAAGCCCCTCTGAAGGGTGCTCTGATGTGTCTGACAATTGAAGATGGGAAAGGCGACAGGGTTTGTAGCAGCAGGAATATCATTATCCTTGTGACCTAAGCCAACAGTATTATTTGAGCAGGCTGGAGGTTGCGGATCAACGTTGGCTAATTTGATCGCAGACAAGGAATTTACAACAACCTCGGAGAAACTCCTTAGGTCCTTTCCACTCAAAGGCTGCGAGAGACTTTCTTTTCCAGGATTAAGAACTTCCTTTAGTTGCATCTGAGTTGGAGTTGCCATTGACCCAGATTCCAAGCTTCCTGGAGTAGTATGAGTCAAACTCTTACATGAGTCGTTGGTTAGTATTTGCCTTTGTTTTGGCATTACATGTTCCACAGTATTTGTAGCCTCGACGTCACTAGTACAGATCACACTCTTACACAATTCATTAGATAATGTTTGCATTGATTCTGTCATTACGTGATCCGAGGCTTTTGTAGCGTCGACATCGATAGTGATGTTTTTATTGGTTTTATCACCTATGATTTGAAGCTGCGACACTGAGTAGGTAGAAGAGTGCCGTATGTTGGGGTTTTGTGGTTTTAAAAGGCCAAGCGCCTGTTTTGCAACTTCTACAAGTAATTTCTTGCCCTCTCTGTTGGTTTGTTTTTGCTCAGTTAAGACCATTAATGAGTGATCGATTTTGTTATTGGAGTCATAGATCACTTGTTTAAAGAGATTGTTGTCATTTTCAATATTCACCATCTTTAAGTTCAGAAGAGCTACTAGAGTCCTTAAATCATTTACACTACCTTTCAGATGCTCATACATTTTGAGAAAAGGACCAATAGTCATAGACATGGTAGAGGTCAAAGTAGGTTGTAAATCTGGGAGCAGTTTTTTAACAATTGCTTCCGTTAAAGCAGCAGAAGTCGGTCTTTGAATATGATTTTTTTTCTGAGAACGCCTTATTTTAGGAAAATCCCTTTCAATGATTGAAGAATCAGTTGAGGATCCGTCTGATGAGTAGTCGCTAGATTGCGACATTTGCGTCGTTATGGGTGGAATATAAGCACTCTCCTGGGTTTTCCCATCGGTTTGTTTGTATGCAGAGATCTGTACAGATCGTTTTTTCAGAGCACTTTGCTGCGAACAGTTGGGACCCGGTGAATCACTATCTACAAGACGGCATCGCTTGGTTTTTAAACCCAAACTATTTGTAGAAGCTATTTCTCTGTTGATATCATTTGGCTTCTCCAGATTGATAGGCGTGTGCGATTCTTGAGTTTTTTTATCCATTCTGGATTGATTTAGTTTTGTGAGGTCTTTTAATAGTTTATTTACCACATCCAACTAATTTTTCCTAGAAGAGATTACTTCACGCGAATTAACATTTGAAGTCTTATGTGTCTCATTAGTCAGGTGTTCAGAATTTATTATTTCAGAAGTCACTAAAGCATTTCTTTGTTCTGGTGGGAACATATTTTGATGTAACACCTGAAAAGTAGACTTTTTTGAGGCTTCAAATACATCATCACAACCTGTGCTTATTTCTCTGCAATCATTGCTTACCACAGGCTCATTTGTGGATTGTGTACTTACAAATAAAGCTAGATCAGTCATGGCAAAGTCACCCACTGCACATACTCCAAGAGAGCAAGCAGTTTTTAAGGCCAACTCATTGGATTGCACTGTATACGAGATATTATCAATATTCAAGACAGTCGGCAGCAAAGTATTTGTAGTTGTAGAAAAGTCAAACGTAGGTCTCATGTTATCGATCTCCTGAGGCACAGGGATTCTGCAATGAGTTGGAGTTTCTGACACTGAAAAAAAAGGTGAATTTGTCGAGACAGGCAAAGTTGTATCCAGAGAAAACTTGTCGACAATCCACCAGGCAAGCACCCTTAACATTGAGACCTCTTTACGTGGTGCACCACCAAGGTACCCACCATTAACTGTGGCGAGCTCGAGGGTACTCGAACAATCATCCAAGTTCACACCGCCAATACAAATCAGACTTTGGCTAACAGACCCAAACCCTCCACGTTCCGCAGAACAGGGCACCAAGCATGAAGCTGAAAACATAGACGGGTGGATCAAGGGTGGGCTCTGTGCCCCTAAGCTCTTACAGGCAGTTTGACTGTTCAAGGGTGCAACAACAGGGCAAGTACCACAAATGTTACTACCATCATAGCCAGAGGATTGATGGAACTTAACACAGGAAACATGAACATTAGGCCGGGAAATGAAGGGATCTTTCATGAAAATGTCAGAAGAATCAGTTTGTAGAGTGTCAAAGTCACTGCCATCCCAGACCTCACGGGAAACACTTACTTGGGAGAGTTGCAGATCTTCAGAATCTTCTCTACCAACCCCGGCACAGACAACCGGCAGAATAGCGAGTCCAGTGAGATCAACAGATCCCTGTCGGCGTCGTGGTCGTGTCAACAGCTGTTTCAAACGTCTTGTCTTCGAACGCGTAACAGACTGCAGTGTAGAACTTAAACAGTCTTCTTTCTCCATAGCTCCTAAAGACTCCTAAGACTCTAAGACTCAGCTGAGTCCGCGCTCGCTCCGCGAGAGTCAGCAGTCTTTGAAGAGTTTCTTAGGCACCGCCTCAAGGCAGTACAAACGAGTGTAGAGAGCAGGAGCAGCCTCCAGGC
The DNA here is from genome assembly GCF_040938575.1 of Ambystoma mexicanum. Lineage (NCBI taxonomy): Eukaryota > Metazoa > Chordata > Amphibia > Caudata > Ambystomatidae > Ambystoma > Ambystoma mexicanum. The sequence goes on from NC_090927.1 coordinate 283,869,269, forward strand.
AGCACAAACAAATGTAGAAAATAGGATCAGCCTCCAGGCAGCAAACAGGATTCGTTCAGCAGAGCTCAATGCAGCCCCTTGCAGACTCTTGCAGACTCTAAGACTCAGCTGACTCCCGTTAATAATATATAATTATACCCCTCCTAGAATATTTGGGGAAAGAATTTTAGGGGTCAGGAAAAAAGGTCACCTACATGGGGACTTTTTTCACAGCGACATCATCACATGAACCGCTAGCTGGCACTGTGGCACTTTAACTTGGCAGAAGGGCACTTTTGGGACTTCAGCACTTTAAAAGGGCACTTTAGCAAAGTGGCATATTTCCCATGTCATTATGTGTATTTTTATACATTTGAGTTTTTTGGAATTTGTGATGTAATGTTCATGCAAGTCGTCATTTTATGTGATCTGTGTTTGGTATGATTCGTTTTAGTTGGACGGGTCCACAAGTGAATAGTGCAATAATAAATCGAGCAAGTTAAAGTCATTATTAAGAAGCCTGTGGTGGTAAGGTGAAGCTTCAATCAATAAACATGAAGGATTTGAAATAAGGCCTATCATGCATATTAGGTCAAGTGGATGGGACATTAAAAGGTGTGATCCAATTTGCATGCATTTCTGCTGCCATACCACCTCATAAATGTATTAACGAGGGTATGCATGTATAACATTTGGATTCCGTAACAGTGGTTGATTTGCTCACATAGATATGTGTATGCTATATGTAGGTCTACCAGGAGCAGGTGTGGATGCCAGGGAGGGATACCAGTGAAAGGATCTAAGACAGCATCACTTTCCCGAACGGGGAGAGCCATGAGCGCCTTGGGAAAAATGGATAGGAGACAAGTACTGGTTTAATTGCTTTAGAAATTGCTGCCTTTAGTTCAAGGTATTCAAAACGTCATTTGGGATCCAGCACTGTAACGTCAGAGAGTTTAACTTGATTTCTATCCAAACACTGATGCACAAAAAGTGTACCTTTTGAAGACCAAGCATACCCGTGTATCCATCGCGTACCAATCCCGATGTGTTTGTTATACTAAATTGACACATGGGGGATATTCTCAGGCATGCAGCCCAGTATCCCCCAGTGCATTGAAGACCTTTATTGAACAAAGTATGATTTGGTTATCAGTTAAAGGGAGAAGCGCATGAGTTAGTAGCATCGCCCCTACCTGGACCGGGTCTGCAACAACCCTCTCGAACTTGTGACATGGACAGTCACCTGAAGACTTAGTGTAAAACAAATGCCTTGAGATTTTAAGAGAACCCTGCGAAAGACACTCCTCCAAGTGCAGGATCTAATTGGAGAACGCCTCGTTTGATACATAGTTCCTTTGTAGTCAACATGAATTCTAAAAGGGACATAGTAAAGGTTTTATGAAATATTGCTGGAGAGGCACCACTAGCATGTCTAGATCATGTAAAATCCTTGGGACCAAAACCATTTTCTTTCATTCATTCTAATCTGCCCCGGCACATAAAGTACAGAGGAAAACGTTTTTTGTAGCATCTTTGATTCATTTTAATATTTAATATGGTGTTCAGGCTAATGGCCCTGGTCCTGGGAATAATGGTAGCAACGTTGATATGTAAATATTTGAGATTCAGGGTTTTCCAAAAGAGTCAGTGGAAAGAAATTGGTGCAGGGAGACACTATTTATTTAATCAGTAGAAGTTAATTCTGTTCTCAATTCGATTTGTATCCCGAAATCGCGGCGTTGTCATTAACGAGGGCCATTAATGAGGGGAGGTATCTAGAGGTAGATTAAAATATCATCAGCACATGGCGAAATGTTACACTAACATCTCTATGCATCTAATATCCAGGTTATTGTGAATATACATCAATTGAGCAATAATACCCGATCCGGCATTTCGGATTGGGTGGTAATGGCCCAGGGCCCAAGGTACAGGTCTGAGCACCCACCGGATCAGGTAATATTTCAATTAGCACCCAGGGTTTGCAATCTGGAAACCCGGGGTGCTCAGTGCAAAGTATTTTGTTTCAATGAACGGGACGCCTTGCGACGTTATATTCATTGAAACAAAATACTTAGTTAAGATGGCCGCCATGAATCAGGAAGGCGGGGCTCCATACAGAGGCCCGCCTTCCATTTCCATGGCGGCCAGCAGGGCCACAAAGCTGCAGCAGCTGCGGCTGGGGGTAGGAGGGATGGGAAATTTGGAGGGGAAATGGCAGGGTGGGGGAAGCAGCCATCAGGTTGCTTGGAATGCGGGCTTGGATCGGTAGATTCAGTCTGTGATCCAAGCAAACTGATTGCTTGCGTCCCCAGCCACAGGCACTAATAACAGTTCCAATGCAAGGAGGAACAGTATCAGGGAATGCACAGATTCTTGTCTTGCACCACAAGATAGCAAAATGCCTGGGAGGAAATGCCACGTACTTCCACACAGGACTTGAAAGAAGAGTGCAAAAGAAATAAAGAAGACCATGGCAGAACTGAATCCCACCCATTTCAGCACATTCAGCACAAAGCGCCACTCGACCCGATCGAAGGTCTTCTCAGCATCTATGGATAGGGCCTCTTCAGGATCGCACAAGATGGCTGGTGAGTGAATAATGATGCACGGGAAGCATGTATTTTCAGATGCAAGGCTGCTCCTATCAAAACCCACCTGATCTGCATGTATCAGTAAAGGAAGAACCGTGTTTATCCTCGTAGCAAGGATTTTCACTTCAATCTTGCACTCACAATTCATGAGCAGAATTGCTCCGTAATTTTAATAATATATTCTCTGCCTGGTTTGGGGAAGAAATCATGGATGCTTCTAGAAACGTGCCTTGTGAAGAGCCCATTTGATGAGTGAGTTGAGTAAATGAAGGTAGATGGGAGCTGATTCTGGAAAGAGGCAAATGCATCTGCAGTGAGGCCATCTGCATCTGGGCCTTTGCCTTCAGGCAAGGAGCCAATAGCACTTCAGAAAGACATATTGATGCTTTTAAATAATAGAGTCAATTTCAGGGACCTTTTTTGGGGTGAAGGGTATTTAGTTATTTATTTATTGTCCGCTTGTTAGGCACTTAAACTGGAAATATATAATGTTTCAAAGCACCCACAGGGCAACAGGGAGAGGACATGGATTGAGAAACAATGAAAAACGTAATAAATATTAAATACATTGGGGGGGGGGTGTACAAACCTACTATGCCCTGTGAGTTTTCAGAACGTGCAAGTGCAGAAGGGAGGGGGGATGGGATAGGTGCTGGGTTACTGATGGGTGAGTGTTAGGAAAGATTTCATGATTGTAGGTAATTTTCCTTCCATGTGGCAACCCCCAAACTTTTTGCTGTTGTTTTACACTCTGATCTAGACTTTGCCAGAGAAGAGCAGCCTTCCGCCGCACTCCTCTGGACTTTCGCTCCATTCTTACGGGGAAACTGACATGCCCTTAAGACAGTCAGTACCGGGAGACTTCGTTTCCATTAGTCCTTTCCTCATGTTGCAGCTTTTGAGCAACATGAAACAAGAGTGCACCGTAACTTACATTACCACGCTCTTGGGTCTCTAGTCATTCCAATGGCCCAAAAAACTCTCGCTGGACTTATCTTATCATGAAATGTGCAAGTGTGTCACAGACAGGACTGGTGGCAGCTATCGTTTCTTTGTGTTTTGAACCCCTTTTTGCCATGTTAACCGCGCTTCCCGCGTTTGGCCCAAATGGGTGGCCTGGCCTCCAAAATGGCCATGCCACGAGGTTCTTTGTCCTGTCCGCTGACCGTCTTGCCCCTTCACCTTCCCAGAGGTGGAGCCGACCCGGGGCAGTCCTTATTTGGTCATGCACTTTCCCGCAAAACACAACGCTTTCGCAGGCTTCTGCATGCCTTGTGTGTGCCTCAAGGATGTGGGCTGGGATGTCTGTTCCCAATACACATCCTGGGTGCCAGAGAGTCTAGAGTGTCTTGAATGCCTGGCAACACTGTGGTCCGTGATAGGTCCAGGTATGGTGTGAGTGTTTTGTGAGCAGATCTCCCATTGGGTCCTCTCCGTTTTGGCGCGAAGGGAACTCTGGATAAGAGGAGGCTGGAAACACCACTACCATGTCGATCTCCTGAGTTCTCACGAACGAAGGATAAGGAGCCAAGTATCCTGCAACTAAGAAGCTGAGTCGAGAAATCGCTGGTGACCCGCTGAAGGTTTGGCGCCCTGGACTGCTGTCGTCCTGTGAGACCCGCTGCCTCTGATCGAACGAGAAGGCCTGTACTGGCACTTCGACCCTTTAGAATAGTGGGAACAACTATTCTCAGCATCTTCACCAAATCCTGTACGTAAGTCTTCGGAAGCGTCCCTGGGCCATCCAGTGGACTGACCAGCCTACACAGGAACCTTGCTCTGTCACCGCCATCTGGCTTACTGCTAATCCCGTGTCCTCGGCACTCTCACACGATTCGTACACTTGGCATTCCCAGGTCTGAAGTGAGATGTGTGCTTTGGGACCGGAATACCTGCGGTTGCCGAGTTGCCCTGCTTTGGTAACGAACCTGTGCGTGTTCGCTGCACCTGGGACACCCTCGACCCTGACTCTTGCTGTCGCGGAATCTACATGGCGTCGAGACATCCTGCTGATCGCATTTGAACCTGCCAGAACCGAAACGGAACCGGAGAAGCCTGGGTCTGCCTGCATCAAGGACTGTTGAGTAGTCAATACCCTAACTGGTCGCCCTCCTGCAGGAGCCTGTGGCTCTCCACCGTTGTCGTAAGCAGCAACCCTTTTCCGCACTCGCGCCCTGCTTCTGCCCACAAGTGGAGGCCGCGCTTGAGTAGTGGGAAACTGTTCATCATCGTTTTGTTCACCTCTCTGAACTGCCTGATTTCCCTGAAGAGACTCTCCTTTGCCCGTTGGCACCCGCGTGTGCAGGTACTTTTTAGCACAAGGCTCCACTCTTTGTAGGGCTCGGACTTCCTTCTAGTTAGGTGGCCTCTGATGTCGAACTGGGTCTAACGATTACTTGCACTGCCTGTTTTCCCCCCCCCATCTAGGTGGTCTGCATATTTCGTGCTTCTAACTCTTTAGACCCCTTGGTCTTGTATATATATATTGTATTGATTGTGATGTGTTGGTTTACTTGAGTTTTATCGTGATTCTTTACTATGGTCGATGTTACAAAGGCCTTGTAATAAATGTGTCTATATTTTTAATATAACACCTGTCTGGAGTAATTTGTAAGTGTCCTTGCTTTGTGTGCTCATTGCGGGCTTTCAGTCACCCTCACCCCTCTTGAGACCTAGTCTTGACCGCCGCCATCACTACCCTGATTGGTCTGGCTTGTCCAGAGGTTACCCTGTTCCAAGAAACTAGGCTGGCCTTCTGAACCTCTGCCACTCCTGGACAGAGTTCAGAAATCCATCTTAACAGTGAGCAACAAGTAAGTGCAATGAAGGTAAGGGCCCGGGGATGTATTAGGGTCCTGAAGACCAAAAAGCAACTGTGAGATTAGCAGAGGAGAGGGCGGGGGAGAAGGTAAAGATGAAAGTCTAGAGGAGCTTTCCGAATTTAAGAAAGTCCTGCTGAAGACAAAGAGTAAGAGGGGGGGGGAGGCTGTCCCAAAGAAGGGAGCCAGCTGAGGAAAGCGATCGGCCTCCTGCCCTCTGTTTAGCTAAATGCTTTACACACGATGAGTTGGTGCCAGAGGAGCGCAGAGGTCTAGAGGGGAAATATTTAGTAAGCGAGAGTTACAGATGCTGTGATCTCTGGCCCCAGACAGCTTTGTGGAGGATACCGAGGGATTCAAATTTAATCTGTGAATCAACCGGTAGCACTGAACACTTTTTAGGGCAGGAGAGATGCAGTCGCTGGGCTTGAGGCCAAGGATAAATCTTGCTGCCCTTTTCTGGATTAGCTGGAGGAGTTGCAAAGTGGAAGAGGGTAGATTCAGGAGGAGGCTATTGCAGTAGTCAAGTCTAGAGAGAACCAGGGCTCGGGTAACATTGAGGTTCTGGGGGAAGATGAGAAAGGTAGAATTCCTTTGAGAAGAAGGAGCTGAAAGTGGGACTTCCTGGCAATGTCCTGGGTGTGGGGGGGGGAAGGGGCGAGAGGAGTCGAAGATAACCCCAAGGTTTCTGGCTTCAGAAGAGGTAGCCGGGGGAGAGCCCATGGAGGAAGGCCAGAGTGAAGGGAAGAAGGCGGAGCAGGAGTCCCAATGGCAAAAATCTCCATTTTGCTGGCATTGAGGCAGAGATCATTGGAAGTGCACCAGGCCTGGATGGCAGAAAGGCAGTCAGGGGTGATGGAAGGTGCAAGAGGGTCAGCAGGAAGTTTGAAGAAGAGGCATGTGTCGTCTGCATAACACTAGAAGTTGGGGTAGTAAAAGGAGATGGGGAGTGCTAGCTGAGTAAGGTAGATGTTAAAGGGCCAAGGAGAGAGGATAGAGCCCTGGGTGATGCCACAGATGGAGAAGGAAGTAGAAGAGGAGAAGCTGCCTAGGATGACTTGGGAGCAACGGTCAGTTAGGAAGGAGGTCAGCCAGCCCAGTGCCAGCTCTGAGATACCAAGGGTGTTGTGGAGCCTTTGTATGAGGATGGAGTGGTTGACTGTGTCAAATGCAGAGGAGAGATCAAGCAGGATGAGGACAGCTGGGGAGTTGGAATCAAAGAATGGAAGCAGTTCTTCATGGGTGTTCAGAAGAGCAGTTTCCGTGCCTCTGAATGCTCGGAATCCAGATTGATGGTCATGGAGACCACCAACAACTTCAGTGTGAGAGTTGAGTTGGGACAGGGCCAACTTCTTCAGCAGTTTCCCCAGGAAGGGGGTGATGGAGATAGGGCGGTAGTTGGCTGGACAGGTATGGTCTGCTGGTGGTTTTTAAGGAGGGGGCGCACAAGGGAGTGCTTGAGGGAGGAGACGAAAGAACCAGTAGCAAAGGAGTGGTTACAGAGATCAGCGAGTCCAGTGGAAAGAGAGCCAATGTTGTCCTTGATGGTTCTGGATGAGCAAGGGGAAACCTGTTTGGAAGAGACCTTCATGGAGCGGACAACACTGGTAACTTCTTCATGTGAGACAAGGGCAAAGGAGGAGAAGGAGGAAGGAGGAGGGTGAGTGGCATAGGGAGGCAAGGGGGTGAGGGATGGGTTAGGAGAGTGAGTTACAAGGCTGTTCAGGATGCCCTGAGTTTTTGGTGGTGAAGTGAGGGGAGGAGGATACTGCTGAAGGGTTGGCTAGTTTCCTGCGGATTTCGAAAAGTTCAGCTGTGTTGTTGGATGCGCCAGATACCAGTGCCTGAATGTGCGCCATTTTCTTTGCATGGATAGAGAGTCTGTATTGCCTTTAAAGCAGGTGGCAGGCCAGTTTGCCAGAGGGTGAGCCTGAGGTTTGCCACTTCCGGTCTGCAAGTTCAGAGTTGTACCACGTGTTGCACTTAGAGGCGGGTTTCAAGCGGATCCTCATGACTGGGGCACGAATGTCAAGGGTGTTGGTGATGGAAAGGTGGAATTTGCTGAGAGCAGTGTTGGTGGTAGAGTCTGAGTTGGGAGGGCAAGGGCGGATAAAGGTGGAAGTGAAGGAAGCAGCTGACACTTGTTTCATCGGGCAGATGTTCATGAACGAGGTTGGCAGGGCTTTTGGAGGTGTGGTCACAAGGCCAAAAGTACCCAGGTGGGAGGATAGAAGAGAGTGGACTGACAAGGAAAGAAGGGTGACCGGAGGAGATGAGAGAGGGAGGTGGGAGTGGATGAGGGCATCCAGAGTGTGTCCAGCAGAGTGGGTTGGACCAGACGGGAGAATGGAGAGGGATGGAGATGTGCAGAGGTCAATGAAAAGAGTGGATGCTATGCCAGGGGAGTCCAATTGGATGTTAAAGTCACCCAGGAGGAGCAGGATGGAGGAGGTTGAAAGGAGGAACATAAATCACCCCATTCAGAGAGGAACAGGAAGGTAGCGCCCGGAGGCTGTTAAATGGTAGCAATGGTCAGGGTAGAGGAGGAAGAGATAACCAACTTGCATACCAGGCTCTCAACAGAAGAACAGAGCTGTTTGAGAAGGGTGTAAGAAGGAATCCACTCAGGGAAGATTTAGGCAACCCCATCGCCAGCACTGTGGGAATGTGGCTTAGAAATGATCTCAAAGCCGTCAGGTAGGAGGGAGCTATTGCAATATCTTTATTTGCTGGTGAAACGTCTGATTTGCAAAGGAATTTGTAGAAGCTGTGAATTCATCTGTTATCTGCTGTTCTTTGGTGACAGCCGTGTTGTCATTTTTCTAAATGGCAGAAACCTTGTAGCAATCTTATTTAGCCTTTAACGACTTGCCTCTTGTATTCTTCCTGTGATGAAAATTGGCACGGGCATTGAGAAGGAGACTATGGCATTTTTGCAGAGCGTGGAGATTAGGTTGCACTTGGCCGGTCTCAGTGTTCTAAGTGGGTTCTCTTACTAGAGGCTGTGTAGGCTCTTTTTACTGCTTTCATCTCCGATTCCTGGCTGGAGAATATTGTGTGCCTTTTCCTCCTTCGGTGAGAGACTATGGGAATTACAACTTCCCGCAAGGAGGCCATATAGTCATCCCAAGTATTCAAAAAGAATTCATACATATGAAAAGCATGCTTATCAATAAGAACAATGGTTCCCTGCATTCATAATATATTTGAACACTTGTTAAAATAATAAGCAAATAATTATTTACACATAAAGGCAGGGTACATATCCAGTGGTAGGGGTAAGGTACAGTGAGCGAAAATGTGGTTGTAGACCCTCCCAAGTGGACACCTTACAATAGAGCAGGTTATTTGGCCTGCACGTTCACGGTAGAAGGGATCCCAGACCTTTTTGTGAAGTTTTAGGAGATTTGGGTTTCACCCTAAGTTACCCAGGTAATCCAGATGTGGACCCTTTGCTCACTGTGCCTAAAGAGGCAAAGCTTTACCTCATGAGGTCTGACTTGGATGAAACACATGTCTGGTGGGATTGCTGTTGATCCTCTTGTTCAGAGGAGAATGGCCTAGCATTCCGTTGCTGGACTGCCTAAGTGGGTGGGACCAGACTGATATGCAAATTAACATTTCTCCTCTGTGAAGGGTACAGTAAACTAAAACGTGGTTGTATACCCTCCCAAGTGGGCACCTTCCCATAGAACAGATTATTTGTTCGTGGTCACTGTCGGTAGAGGGGCTCCCAGTCCTTATTGTGAACTAATGCAGGAACTGTTTGGTGCTATGCCAGGCATTAGTTATTGGCATGGGGGAGGAATGAATGGGAACATGATCAAAGGTTGCATACAACGTTAGGTGCATTGAAAGATAGGAGCCAGACTGTCAAAGTGGCCAAGTGTCAAGTTAAGGTGGCGAGTGTAATATCTCTTGAGCATACCATTGACAGTAGAGGTAACAGGCCTCGTGAGGGTTTGGTGAAGGTCATGCTGCAAGCCCCATCTCCTGTGTCTGAAAAACAGCTTAGGTCCTTCCTAGGCATGATGGAGCATTATGTGTAACTCATTTCTGCATGTGCAGAGAAAACAATACATATGAGGGAGTTACTGGAAAAACATGTACCTTTTGTGTGGACACAACAATGGGATTGAGTTTACACAGTCCAACACGATGTAGACCAGGCGCCCTCATTATCCATGTTTGACATGACGTGTAATACGGAACTAATTGATGGTTGGTAGTGATGTGGCGGTAGGAGCTGTGCAAGCTCAGTGGGGAAAATCGACCTATTGCTTTTGCGTCAAGGGTTTGGGGGATCCAGATAGGAGGTATGTGGACATTGAGAGAGAGGCGCTGGCTGTTTGGTGGGAGTCTAAGCATTTCCAAAACCTTGTTAGAAGGTAACATACATAGTCAGGACCGACTACAAGCATCTGACACATGTTCTGATAAGCAAATGGTTACATTCTGTATCTCCTTGGATTGCCAGGTGGATGGTGGATCTGAAGGAATACCATTTTGTGGTAGAATATGCTCCAGGGCAGAAGAATGTGGTGGCCAATTGTTTGTCATGATTGCCCTTACAATCTTGGGGTAGTGACGAGGTAGATGATTCACAAGTTGCCGCTGCTGGATGAAGAGGAATGGCCGGCAGAGTGTGAGAATGATTCTGAATTGTCATGGATACCTATGGGTCTACAAGTGGGTTGGTCGTAAATTGAACAGGCGCGAGAAGGTAATCGTCGTTTGGAGGCGATGGATGAGCTATCTGAGGGTCCTTGGGGAATCAAGGGGCATATACCGTTTGAGGTGAGGAGAGTTTGGCTTGGTGGTGTGCACATTCATGTACTGACATGAAGACAGGGAAGAGGAGAGCTAGACAGAGGCAGTTGGAGCCTCGTTATCCAATGTTAGCCGGGGCACCAAGGTGGGTGAGGTGGTAATGGGGGAAATAATATCAGATTTGTGGTCAAGACTAGGAATGGTTATGTCCAGTTAGATTATAGAACAGTCTTGAATAAGTGTTGCATAACTGTGCAGGACGCCCAAGCATCATGGTGGAAGGAACAGAGGAGTCAAAATGAAGCTGCAGTGTGTTGAAGTGAGTTTGCTGATGCTGAGGGTGCAGAGAGCGGTGAGGCAGCATGTCAAGGTGGGGAAATGTGCCAAGGTGCACAGGGTGGCTTCCCATAGCATGGACATCACAGGGGAGCCCGGTATGGTTGTAGAGTCCCGGATGATGGAATCTGGGTGTGGTGAGCTGCGTGCAGCCAGGAACATGGTGGCTCCTGAAAAGTAATAAAGCTCTGCTTGAAATGCCAATCTTTACAGGGTTCCACCTGGTATTCCCCGAAAATAAAGAAAAAAAGAATACCGGATGCGTGTTTAGTGTGCATTCCGCAATGACAAAAATCCCAAATCTCATAATAATGAAAAAGGGGAGCAGGGTTTGCGGGGGTGTCCCTAGCTCCCCTTGTTTGGCATTATGGGATCAGGGGTTTGAACATATGTCTAAATTCAACAAGTAAGCAAGGTTTTAAGCTCCATCCTGTGAAACATGCGGCCTTTCACAATCACGCGCAGCTTTGAGGTAGTGGCACATTGTGACAGCGATCTGCATTCCTCAGAGGAATTTGAACCTGTATGCGATTGGTTTGTTGATAATCCCCACAACGGCCTTCCATTGTAAATGAGCAGGAATTGGACATTTTCGTGATGCAAAGCTTTCCCGCTTTGTCATATTGAGCCACATTGTTCTTGGTTTTGTTGTTTAAATGTAGAACCTTCCACCCATTGCACATGGCTTTCAAAACTTATTTGAAACCCCTGACTTTGCTTCTAGAATCCTTCGCAGCATCCCTTCAACTATACGCGGAGGACCCCTAAGTCCGGATACACCTGAGCAGCGACAAAAGCAGCTCACCTAAAATATCACATCAGATTAGGAGAATCCAGGACTCAATTATAGAGCGAATTGTGCACCTCAAAACCTATCCCTGATCCATACCATATCCCTGGCCACAGTCCAGGGAACTCAACACTCCCACCCCAACCTACCGATGCTATGAGAACATTTGGGCATTATCTTTCAGACAAAGCTTCTACACCTCTTCGGGAAAATCCTGCCCTTCTAGACCTTCCGCATAAGACTGGGGTGATCTGATCCTTGATACGTTCTCACCTTGATTGCTGCAACCACCAGTACATGACCTTACCCAAAAAGAGACACACAGTTGCAACTAACTAAAACCTGAGCAGCTTGGATTGCTGTAGGCCTGCGGATACATGATATCTCACTGTCCGTAAAAACCCTACAGTGGCTTCCCATTGGACAATTAACAAACTTCTGAGACCTTTGCACCCTATCTAAATACCTCCCACCAGGAACCTACAGTCTAAAACAGCCAATCTACTCTATACCTCCAAACCAAAGGATATCTACGCTGGTAGCAGAATGATCACCCGCTTAGGTCCTAAGATGTTTAATGCTTTGCCTAATGTTGGAATATAACCACTATCAATTCAGATAGAACCGTCATTCCTACCTTCTCGAACAAGCTGTTGCACCTTAGCCTGCCGACTCCCCACCCTCATACTAATTCCAACCTTACTATTACACTAGGCATTCACAGTTCACCCAGTAATGGAGTCTTGCATGTGTCTTGTGTGGAAAATGGAAAACCAATTATATCTATTTCTGAATGACAACTCCCAGCACCCACTTCTGTCCCTGTCTCTCAATTATGTCTATCCTTCTACACCATCACCCATCCTTTTCGCACCCTCATTTTCCTGTACCCCATTGGCCCCCATCTACCACTCTCTGAACTGATAGTTTTTCTTTCAATTTCGTTGCAGATGACACGCAGCTTTTTCTTTCTTTCTCTGATTTTTCTGACAATCTCTTCTCTTTCCTCATGTCTGATCACTATCCAGGAATGGATGAACTCTCGATTTTTTCATCTGAACCCCTCCAATACGGAGGCTCTTTTCTTTCCAACTTCCTCCACTCTGTCTTCTCTTGTTTCTGCTCTCCCTTTCCCTCCTACTTTATTGCCTTTTTCTAATCTTGCCCGGAATCTAAGCGTAACCTTTGATTCCTTTCTCTCCTTCTCCCACCAAATTGACTTTACTGCCCGGAGCTGTCCATTTCAATTCTCTAATATCTATAAAATGTGCCCTCTTATCTTTGTCTGCTTCTAAAACTCTTATTTCTGCCTTTATTTTCTGTAGCCTTTTATATAGCTCGTCGATTCTGTTTGGTCTTCCTGCCCATCAGGTTCGGTCTACCGTCTTTCGATTCAGACTCTTCCCCAATGTTCTTCAATCTCCTCTGTCCTCCTTTCACTGTCTTTGCTGACTTTTGAATCTCACCCCCTCTTTAGCTTTCATGAATTGCTTTCAAATCTCTCCATGGTCCATTGCTCCACCCTATCTCGCCTCTCTTATTTGTTTTACTCTCCTCTCCAATCTCTCCATTCTCAGTCTCTGTTTCTTCTTGGCATGCCGAAGCCTCCTTTTGTTATCAAGTGAAAATTCCTTTTTCTTATGACCGAAAAAAACAAAATCATTATAGAAAGACTCAGAGCGGTCTTTCTAATGCGAACTGTCACACCCCTGCCGTACACAAGAGCGTGCAGGGGCTGGCCGGCAAGTCCAGGCCAGGTGAAAGAAGACAGCCCTGGATGCAGCAGGTAAGTGTACGTGTGTGCGTGACTGTTGGTCCTTATGTGCGTGTATGTCTGTGAGGGGAGTGGAGGGTCGGATAGTGGTGTTAACGGGCGCCGGGGGAGCAAAACTGGGTTTTGGTGGTGAAACCCCCCTGAGCAAAAGAGTGAGGGCATGGGTAGGTTTTGAGGGAGGCGGGTGGGGGGAATAGCAGGGGGAATAGTGAAATTTCAGAATTATGATATGATATGATATGGCATTTATAACGCGCCTATACACAAGTGAATATCAAAATCCGCAAGTAGATGCCTCCCCCATTGCCCTTTTGACTTTGGTAGATTTTTTTTTTTTTACATATTAATCGGGGGAGAGGATATGATGCTCAGCAACATACTTGTGAATGTCAGACATGCCAAGTTTCTCGAGCAGGTGAGAAGGAGAATTTGCTCCAGAAAGTGGGCGAAAGGAATTTCCCGATAGGACTGCATTGGGGTTTTAATTATTGTAAGCAGGAATGCGTGCTTGAGTTTGTCTCCCTCTGCCGGAGACTCCTGCGATTTGCGGGAGACTTGACATGTCTAATTGAATGTCCATTTTCCTCATCCCTAAATATGTCTTGGATGGAGTGAATTTGTATAAGCCAATTTGAACTACCAGCTGCTCAAACAGCAAAATTCATACACCCCACTGTGACAAAATAAATAAGAAGCAGTGAAAACAAAACGTGTCTGCTTGTGATTCCGTATCACAGTTGGCATCGATTCAGTTCAAGTACATATAGTCGAATGATTTATCTACGAAAAAAGGGCGCTTCACATAATTGCGGCAAAAGTTCATATTTTAATTACGGAGCAAACCTAACAAACTTGACGTGATTGGCTGACCAAAAATAATGCCATCTGATTGGCGCCCAGGAATCTATTTAAACAACTCTTTAAAAACATCTGAATATGAAGTAAGATCTACTGCATGCAGGTAAGCACTCCAATTACAAGAGTATTTTAGTTTACGCCGCTGCCGTGTTCTGGCGGGAGTCGAGCGAAAAAAAGGACGCGGCGGGAACATCAAGTTCCTAAATAGCATTACAGAACCGTCCCCTTGCAGCATGCGAGAAACACGGAGGGAACCTGCCCAGCAACTTCATCTTAGCCAATCAGAATGCTGCAATCCGCTGTTGCTCGAATTTGCTCGGAGGAAGGAAGGGGGGGAGGGGGGTGGCGGGGGGAGAGGCCGGGCGAGATTTCTTCAGGGTACCTTCACAGGATATAGATGTGAGGAAAGCATCTAAAATATTCTTACTTATTCATTCAGACCCCAATCGGCCCCAAACAACCACCACAACTCGAGCTGATTTTTAACAAGTAATATTTTAATAAAAGCTCTGTCTGATAAAACATTGAAACCTCTATTGAGGCATTCCAGTTGCCTTGTCAGCACTATGCCCCCGCCCGCCGGGTTCTTTGCTTTGATGCTAAATGTCCGCAATGAAGGACCACAATCGTGTGTGTGTACCCTTTTTTTCACAACACAATTTTAGTGATTTAAAAAAAACTCTGAAATTATCAATTTTCTGATTTGTTCAGTGTCACCTCGTGTTTAGTGAAATAACTCAGAACATGAATGGATCATCGGAAACAAGAATTGGCAAAGCCAACAGGTCTGGCATGTTTTCACTTGGACCATTTCACAGAAACTCATTTTTGCTCCAGCTACCATATGCCTTATTCGCAAAGCCTAAAGCGAGAGCAAATCCAAGGTTAAGTAGAGCAGCTTTGAGATGCTCATGCACTAATAGTATTCACAAAGCTGCGCATGAGGGCAACGCAGAGATGCTCCCGGTAGATCTGGGTGTGCTCTAGTTTTTAACAACCGGCTATAAGTTAGCAGGGGCAAATGTGAGATGGTCAGGGCAGCAGATGTGTGCCATTGCAAATGTTTGTAAGTCTGGACCCGGTATCTATGAACAGAGCAGATGAGGTGCTGTTTGTAAATGCCAAACATTTGGAAATGAGAAGGTGACATTTTTCACAAAGGTAACCTGCACATTTCCAGGCTGCTGTGCACCAGTGCAAGTGATTCACTAGTAGGCTCAGTGAATCTTCCCTAACACCTGGGTCCACACACTCTGCACTCCCCACCCTATCTGAGACTCAGCGATCTTCTCCCTACTGGCTTCTGCCCTGGTTGCCTCTAGATCCCTTGCTGCCAAGTGCCCATCCTCGCAATTCCCTGTTAGCTCCCTGCTCCCGTGTTTCTCTGCTTCCCTCACGGTGTTCTTCTCCTTATGTTTGTGAATTGCTCTGTTGCTTCCCAGAGCTAGATCCGTGCTCAATAAATACCCTAATACTAATAGGCCCAAATGAAGATGTGTGGTGGCCCAGTTTTACAGGATGGTTGGGGCCCCCCTTGCTTGGAGCAGAAAACAATCTGAGGCACCCATGGGTTGCATACATTATAATCGAGACAAAGAAATACTGCAGGGGTTAGTAGCCACCGATTATCACAAGACGGCCATCCAGCAGGGAGCAGAGACACTTAGGACCCCATTCATAGAATTCTGTGCAGAAAAGGCGCAAGCGCCGCGTGCCGAGAAGGAGCGTGTGCCAGCCGTGGCGCAGAGAAACAATTGTGCGGCACGCATATTCATAGATTTCCTGAGGCATCAGTAGCAGTGGCGCAAGGAACACCAAGCTGCGCCAGTAACGCCTCAACACGCCTCCACGCGCAGTAAAAAGCAAGTGAAATGCCTAACACGGCGCAAGCCCCCACGCCATCCCTGGACCAGCATACAGCCCCTTCAGCAAAAGCATGTGAAAAAACTGCATGTACTCGGGACAACCCCCAGCCAAATTGCATGAAAAATCATTGCGTACCCTGGACGCACCCCAGGCAAATCGCGTGAAAAATCATTGCGTACCCCGCCCGCACCACTGACAAATCATGTGAAAAGTCAGCGCATACCTCTGCCGCACCCTAATCGCTCCAAAACAACCAGCAATACCCGCACAAATCCACTGGAAGCAGACCCCTCCTGGGACACTGACACCCCTACCCCCATCACCCCAGCCTGCATGCATGCCCCTCCACATGGGACACCCCCATCACCCATGACACCACCCTGCAGGCAGCCCACACCCCATGGGAGCCCCACTCACCTGTCACACCACCCTGCAGGCAGCCCACACCACATGGGTTCCCCCCATCACCCGTGATCCCACCCTGCAGGCAGCCCCCTCCAGACCAGACATCACCTACATGCTGGATGTTGACATTGTGACACATGTTCACTCCATCAATGGCATGTCGAGCACCTTGATTGCCGTGTAGTGACACCCCCCTGAACCTCCTGTTAAAAAAATACCCTGCAAACAGAAACAAATGCATACACCTGGGCCACATCCTTCAGTGTGGCAGCTGCTCCAACACAATTGCTGTCTGCAACCATCTTCCAACATACACATTACACAAGTGAATGGTAAAGTGAGGCCCTGAAGTCCATGTGACAAAGTCATGTAAACAATCGCCATGTAGAAAAAGTCACATGGTGACAGAATCCTAAGCACCCTCAATGTGTGTCACATGAACAGACACTGTCCAGGTGTGTCACAGCCTGAGCCTCAATGAGGTGATATTACCAGAACAGATAACCTAATAAACACATCTGTGAAGGACATGACATCTTATCAAATGACATGTCAATCATAATGCACATATACACAAGTGTAAGAAGGTGCAAAGAGTCTGGGGATGTGGAACTAAGTGACGACAGAGACACCGAACTTAGTAGGGCAGGTGACATTGAGATGGCACTAGTGCATGGGAAGTGGGGAAGGAGAAAAGGGAGTTGGGGTAGGGTGCAGTGCAGTAAATGCGAAGGACATCATAACAAATAGAACAATGAAGAAAATAAAGAAACAGCGGCCAGCTGATGTCAAGTCCAAGCCTAAGTGCAGACAGCAGGGGTGAAGTGCAGGTAGGTGGCTGTTGGCATACATAAAAACTGTCCAAGTTTGGGGGATGCCAGGGAGGCAGTGCGGGTGTGCAAGTGGCGTGCAAGGGGACCTTTGCCAAAGTTCAGAGGGCAGCCACGTGACCATTGCTGATTCAGACAGGAGTTCAGCAGGGCACAGGAGTACCAAAAGCACAAGCAAAGAGGAAGGACTCAAGTTCCGAATGAGTACATGGCCACCGAGACTGCTGCATTGGTCTGCCGATTTGTAAAAACATAAAAATACGAAAAGTGACTGCCTGTGCAAGATGCCCACCAACAGCAGAGACAATGATAACAGCACAAACACATGCTGGTTAAGGGAAAAGCATGACATTTGCGTCACACTACATCATGCTAATTCCGCAGCAATAACGTGACCATTTTACACTCCCAGCAGTCACCCCATCCACAACCCTCACAAACACAGTGAGGACCAATACACTGTGATGCTACTCATATGAAAGCCAATGACACTTGACCGTACACACCCAAAATCCCCCTTCAAACCCACCCACTGTTCATGCACATGTGCATATGCCCCGCGCAAATGTACATCAAACATGACACATGCATGCGAGGAAGCACACACATGACCAACTATTGTCATTACCAGCGACACCAAACAGAGTAACAAGGGCGCAAACTGGAAAAAAAAAATAGTCAGAGAAACAATTACTGTGCATAAACCAAAAGAAATATATTATCCAGTTGTCTTTTCTTCATACACACTGCAAATCATAAATCAAAAGACGTACAAGAATACAATAACATAATGTTAAAATGTACAAAACAAACTTCTGAATTTGTACTTGAAAAACTCAAAAGAAAGAAAATAAGTCCACGTCCATGAAAGTCTTTTTCAAATACAAGGAAATAGAAAAAAATAACCATTTCCGCATGGTGAACACAAAAAATTGCAAACTCAAGTAAACTATGTACAAATAAAAAAAAAGCAAAGTCCAATTTGTACTCCAAATCATAAAAACATATAAAAGCTAAATCAAACATGAACAACTATCCATGAATTGGAGAAAAGTCCAAAAACTCCAAATTAAAAAGAAAACAAATGGAAACCTATGCCTAAGTATCTATTTATAAAGGCAGCAGGCTATTCCTTCTCCTCACCATGCTCCCTCACTGTTTCGGCCAGGGCATCATGAAACACTGCATCCAATTCCCCTAGGCGGGCCTCCGCGCTCTTTTCTAGGGTTTGCAGGGACTCCAACATGGGCCTCTCCATCCCCTCCCACTCCCTGCAAGTCTCCTCCAGGACCTCAGCCCGACACAGGGAAATCTCTGCCCTGGCCATGACGAGTCTTGCCTCCCGTGCCCGCTGCCGCTCTGCCCCAATCTGTCGCTCCAACACAGAAGACATCCTTTGGTGAAGGTCCACATTTGCATCTGCCTGATGGCCGATACCTGCCTCCCTGAGATGGTAAGCCCCAAGTACTGTAGCCTCCTACTTCAAGCCTGCTGCTGCCAAATTGCCCGATGCCTGCTCCTTAATGACAGCCTCCGGGATGATGACAACACACAGGGCCGTCGTGCAAATGCCCTGCTACTTGGTACATGCTATCCCTCCATTGCCACAGCTCCTGAAGTCGGCTGGATCGGCGTAGTGACCACCTGGGCTGATCTTACGTTGACTCCCGACTCTGGTAGGGATGTGATCTACACCAGACGGGCCGCTGGGGGATGGACAGGTACACAGGAGGCCCTGGAGGTATCTGTGCCGGAAGGTGCCAGGGAGGACAACTGGCGCACAGAGTAGGAGATGAGCACTAGTGGCCAGCCCACGCACCCAAATCGAGACCAGTAAAGGAGATAACCAGTTCAGGAGACAACAGACCTAATTGTGATGATGTGCAAGCCCACGATCGATTGGAAGCCTGCACATCACAAATGGTGCCTTTATGCCTGTCACGACCACTGAGCCAAGAACACAAGTACGGCACCCACAGGTAGTGGGCGCCATTAGTTACTACCCTAAATCGGGTCATGTAAGCCCTTTAAGGGCAAACATACACAGGCTGCCCGCTGGGCACAGTCCTGGTGCTGGCACCAGGTTCTTATGCAAGAGTAAGAGGGACTATTTATTTTCCATTTGAGGCCGGTTATCCATGGGCCAGCCCCACGTGCAGACTACTAGACGTGGCTGGGGGTGGCAGGTAGGCCAGGTGGATGGGCGGGGCCCAGAAGCCCAGCTATAAAAGCTGCTCTGTTCATGATGCTCGTGCTTCGCTTTACTTTGCACGCTGTGCAACGAGACGCTCACCGCCGCGTGAGCCTTCTGACACTCACCTTTGGTCCGTCGACCCAGCTCCTGGCTCACTTCTGCTACGGTCCTCGTGCAGCTACTCACCTTTAGAATCTGTATTACTAATTTCTGGCATCGCTCCGTGGTGATCCTTCTTCTGGCATCTTCGACCGCTGCAAGAGAAGAACAAGACAAGGTTGGAAAATTTTCAAGACGACTGCGCAGCCTTTTCATCACGTGTGCTGCCCAGCAAAACCACATACCATCCATCAGTGGATACGGGTCCAGTTCGCCTTCGCCGCTCCGGCAGCCGCTTCGACCTCAGCCGCTCCACGGGTCCGCATCGCCCCCCTGCAAGAAAGAGAGCAAGAACGGGGTATGATAAGAGCGGACAACATAAAACAGAATGAACATTGTTACAAGAAAGCTAATCAGTAGCAGGACAATACAGAAAGAAAACCAAAACTGAACTAAGATATTGCTATTTACCCAACGACCAGTGAAGAAACTTAGCCCTTTGCACACAACGTCTCCTATCACATAGGACCAGTGCAGGAACTCAGTCTTTCTTCATCAAGCACCCCTGCCCGAAGCAGCAGGACGGAGAGCCCACACATCCAATACACCAGGTGAGCTCCTCGCAGCAGGGCAGCGGAACTCACACCACAGGAAGAGCAGGAGGTGGGAGCAAGGACCCTAAGCTAGCATACTCACGTTCCATATTCCACGCAGGTGCGGCCCTTAAGAAGAACCTCCCCAGCATCGCTAGAAGCACAGAGGGAGAATTCCAAGGCCACCACACATCTCTGGGAGGGCTGCAACCGTGCCCTAACGCCCCCGCAGAGACCAGGCGAGTGTAACAACACCTCGAGATACCGGCTAGCACCGGTTCCACCCTGTCTCGAATGGCGAGATCCGCCATTGGTGTTTCCGTTTTGTGGAAACATACACCACCTGCATATGGGTCCGGCGTGGGGCATTAGGCACAGGCACCTCCACGAGGACCTGCACTGCCTCCTGCCCAGAGTCTGGACTGCACCAGTCACACCCACCTCATCACCCCTGCTGGGCCCAATGGACTGGGCTGATGTGGCCTCTTCCTCATCCTCCATCCCTGCCAACCTGCATGCATGCCGAGCGTCTTCCACAGTGGATTTCCCTGTTGTGAGCTCACCTGTCCCTCCCGCTGGCGAGGAGTCCACGACCACCTTCGCCCTCTTGGACCTCCCATCAGCAGCTGCGGCCGATGTCTCTGACGCGGCACCAGTTTCCTGGCTCCCCGAAGATGAATTAACCTGGGCCTTGCATCTGTGCCTTGTGCCAGCATCGCTGCTGCCTTGCTCATCAGCACCTTCTCTGCCCTCTTCTTCCAACGTTGCTGTGGAAAGGGAGACATAGAACACAAACATCAGGGTACTGTACTTATCTGTGTTTGGCACAAAACATATGCACATGAAGTTCACTGGCAAAGGTCACAACCATCATCACCCTCTATAACACACAGGTACGTGCAATTTACACACATG
This sequence comes from Ambystoma mexicanum, assembly GCF_040938575.1. Classification (NCBI taxonomy): domain Eukaryota; kingdom Metazoa; phylum Chordata; class Amphibia; order Caudata; family Ambystomatidae; genus Ambystoma; species Ambystoma mexicanum. The sequence continues at coordinate 283,890,094 of NC_090927.1, forward strand.
CACACACATGTCTGTCCTTCACAACAGACAATCACATCCTTGGACAAGGCACTGTCAGCATCTACGAATTGTGCATGCTCCTCACATGCATCATGGGACATACAAATATCACTCCCACACATCACCTGAAAGTCCTGAAGCAGGGCACAGAGCTATCACATCAGAGTCCACTCAATGTCAATTGTGCAGCAAGAGTCGAGCACACAATCAAATGCTCCAGTAACATCCATCCAGAAGTGTTGGACAGGCACACACTCACTTCTCAGACACATGTACACCATGCATGTCCATGATGTTCTTGACAGCACCCATGTGTCACACCTCTCACACGGCCATGTCTCAGCCACATGTAAGCAACCAGGTGCACATCGTTACATGCTGCAACACATCACACATTGCAACAGTAACACCATTGATATCACACATTCTTGAATGAACACACATACAGCACTGTCGGGACATGCACACAGACATCTGTACAAGAGGCATACCTGCCATAAGGTCAAGGTGCACACTCCAACCAGACATCAACATGTACATGCACTGTTGAGGGCACCAACACACGGACACATATAAAACGGAGCTGCAAATCCATGACCTGGGCATGCAGCGCCGGCTAATACTTCTCCAGGACCCGCATGTTGGTGCTGTTCAACTGGCCCCAGCGCACCCCTTTGTTGACACCAGCCTGGAAGAATTGCCAGGCCTTGTTGTGGGTCCTGGCTTTGTAGTCCTCCCAGCGCTTGTGCACATGTAGATGGCACCCATGATCTCAATCTCAGCCCAGATAATCTTCCCTCTTTCCTTGCCGACTTGCGTTGGTCCGTGGAAGAGAGCATCATAATGCCCCAGGACTTACTCCACCAGGATGTCAACTTCTTCGGAACTGAAGTTGACAGCCCTCTGCCTCGCTGCCGGCGTTTGCCACTTGCCTCAGATGATGTTTGGCCAGACATGGCAACCCCCCCGAGTCAGGTGTGGGTGAGCAAGGTGGTCCTTGGGCTGGGGAGTGGTGGTCTGGCATGTTGGGAGTCTTCTGGATCAGCAGAGGTGGTCACAGGTCCAACGACAGGAGCACTGGCAATGGCTGTACAGCAGGCACTAAAATTGCAGGGCACATGGGCAGCAGGCACACACAGTGGGCAGGCAGTAGCAGAGAGCTCGTAGGAGGCAGCTCAGGGCAGTTGGAGGCAGGTAAATTGGCTGGTAGACAGGAGCGTGCGTCTTCTGTGTTACTCAGTAGGCAGCCGGAAACAGAGTGAATCAGCACGTGTGGAAACAGCACATTAGCGTGAAATCAGAGAAAAGGGCCTAAACGTGTGAATTACGTGACATGGGATGAATGTTGGGCGTTGGCGTTCAGGATCAGGATAAAGTAGTGCATAGGAGACCATCACACGCTTGTGCGAGTTATAGCGGACGGACATGTGGACTTCGGTGGTGATAATAGTGTTTCCACGCAATCTCTTCACTACTGCGACAGTGCAAGCTTTTTGTTTTGGTGGGGGATATGCCTCTGTGCATACGCGCGCGTACATTTCTCTTTTTTGTGAGTCGTGTACTCAGTCTGCATACTGTGGTAGAGCCGGTGTGTCGCGTACCCCCATTCTTAACATCACAGTACCTTATGCATTTTTTGTGTTGCTGGCTGCCACAGCGTACTGCGTAACGTTTGTTCTTTTCACATGGGCTACCAGGGGGTCGTGTACAAATATTTTTTATTTTGGGGTACCTGTGCATTACGCGGGCCATATTTTTTCGCAGGGGTTACACTGAGCCTTGCTGGAGCACACTGGTAGGTTTGACATCACATGCATTACCCCCTCACAGAAATTGCCCAGAACAATTGATAGCTGCGCCTCCCATTGCACCAATCCATCAGTAAATCAAAACAGGGCAAACAGAATTGACCCCTAATATTCACTATCTCTACCTTTAGGGGGTATCACGATATATTTAAACAAAGAGATAGGACACAAGACTAATAAAATACAAGTGTAATACTGAGATCCTACACATATTCCTAAATAGAAAACGCGTACGTATATCTTGAAAGAATAAAGTACAACAAAATACAAAAATATATAAATTTATTACACATCAAAATTGAAGAATTCGAAAAATAGACCCATATTTAAGCACAACTGATCATAAAAATACAGTTCAATTACTCCATTCAAACCATTCTTCATAAAACATTTATACCACATACACAAACACAACATTAGCAGCAAATCACAATATCATAAAACAAATCTGTTCTCAACGATGTACATAATCCCGACATGTAACAGGTTTCAGTTCTTATTGCCATACAATGGCTGAACTCTCTTCAGGGGAAAACAAACACTTCTTTCCTGTAGTATTAAAATTCTTTCAATGTTGTGTAATAGGGGTCCTAAGAACATCCACCAACAGATGTAGTACACAAAAACCTAAGTACTCAGTAATCGCAAAACGTTAACTCAACAACATTCACCATCTCTATAAAAGCCTAGGTCCATGGCCTCGAACGTGACACAGAGGGTAAGAAAAACAGTCACCATGACCACATTTACCGAGAGTCTAGACAATCACCCTTGGCGTGAACCCAGATTCACAATCTTCAAACGGAGGACTATCAATAGTCACTTTCCGGGCGACAAAACATACTATTTGTTCGCCTGACAACTTGGAATGTGGTCAAATTAATATAGAAGGTGAATGAATCACCTAAGGTAAGTAGAGCACACCATCACTCGAAGTGTACGGGAAAGAGAGACAGTTTGTGAAAGAAGTACTGTGGGTAATTACCAGCTATACCAGAATGGCAAGACACAACTAAACATTACCTGGCAGTATAATATCCCTGCTCAATATCCGTCATCCAACACTGAGATCACCTAAATGACAGGTAGTCGTTCAATGTCCCAAAATACATCAGGATACAGTAGGTTCACTGGAAAAAGTGAATTCGGAGGTGTTCATAAATCTGAAAACAATAGAAACAAACCCTGTTACTATACTGCCTCCCACATTGGGACCTAAATCGGAGCTTCGACTCAACATTGCATGCTGGCAAAATTGGAAAACCAGCCAACGTGTTTAAGCAACCGGGGGCACGATATATCCCAGATTATTGCATATATCAAAAACAGTATCTCATAGCATGACACCCGCTCGTAATGGATATCATGGGCAGGTGCGTCAGGCATTACGGCGAACAATCGCTGCATTAGTAGAAGCAGTAAAAATTCAAACTTACTTGAACAACACCTACGCCCGACCTAGATAGGGCCGCGTCCACGTCTCAGCAATGCGATGGAGCTAAAGCACATACTACCCAACCCTTATATCTTGCAGCTGGTGTGTACTACATCTGTTGGTGGATGTGCTTAGGGCCCCTACTGCACCTAAGGTAAGTAGAGCACACCATCACCCGAAGTGTACGGGAAAGAGAGAAATTTTGTGAAAGAAGTACTGTGGGAAATTACCAGCTATACCAGAATGGCAAGACACAACTAAACATTACCTGGCAGTATAATATCCCCGCTCAATATCTGCGATCCAACACTGAGATCACCTAAATGACAGGTAGTCGTTCAATGTTCCAAACTACGTCAGGATACAGTAGGTTCACTGGAAAAAGTGAATTTAGAGGTGTTCATAAATCTGAAAACAATGGAAACAAACCCTGTTACTATACTGCCTCCCACATTGGGACCTAAATAGGAGCTTCGACTCAACATTGCATGCTGGCAAAATTGGAAAACCAGCCAACGTGTTTAAGCAACCGGGGGCACGATATATCCCAGACTATTGCATATATCAAAAACAGTATCTCATAGCATGACACCCGCTCGTAATGGATATCACAGGCAGGTGCGTCAGGCATTACGGCGAACACTCGCTGCGTTAGTAGAAGCAGTAAAACATACCAGCGTACAAATTCAAACTTACTTGAAAAACACCTACGCCCGACCTAGATAGGGCCGCGTCCACGTCTCAGCAATGCCGATGGAGCTAAAGCACATACTACCCAACCCTTATATCTTGCAGCTGGTGTGTACTACATCTCTTGGTGGATGTGCTTAGGACCTCTACTGCACAACATTGAAAGAATTTTAATACTATAGGAAAGAGGTGTTCGTTTTCCCCTGAAGAGAGTTCAGCCATTGTATGGCAATAAGAACTGAAACATGTTACATGTTGGGATTATGTACATCATTGAGAACACATTTGTTTTATGATATTGTGATTTGCTGCTAATGTTGGGTTTGTGTATGTGGTATAAATGTTTTATGAAGAATGGCTTGAATGGAGTAATTGAACTGTATTTTTATGATCAGTTGTTGTGCTTAAATATGGGTCTATCTTTCTAATTTTTCAATTTTGATGTATAATAAATTTATATATTTTTGTATTTTGTTGTCCTTTATCTATTCTTTCAAGATATAAGTAAATGTTTTCTATTTAGGAATACGTGTGGGGTTCCAGTATTACACTTGTACTTAATAGTCTTGTGTCCTATCTCTTTGTTTAAGTATACCAATCCATCAGTGCCATGAGTGGGAGGGCAACAAGTGGGAAGGATGGCTGAGGTGTCTGAGGTGTTCAAGGTGCCCGGGGCCATGCGGGGAGAGCTATTCTCCCCACCCAACAGGGTCAGCGAGAGGCAGCTGATGCTGACGTCTCCAGCACCCAGGGCCCTGGAGCAGTAGGGTCATCTGCTCTCCACACCAGCCAGGGTCAGGAAGCTGCAGGGGCAGCTGCAGCACCCACCACCCAGGCTCAGGGTCACCCAGCGAGGCCTGTAGTGGTTGAGACCCCGCTTCACAGTGACACAGGGGCACAGACTGTTGTGTCCAAGGGCAAGAGACGTGTGCTGAAATGGCCTGGCACAAACACCCGGGGTCCTGGAGCAGCAGGGTCATCTGCTGTCCACACCAGCCTGGGTCAGGAAGCTGCAGGGGCAGCTGCAGCACCCACCACCCAGGCTCAGGGTCACCCAGCCAGGCCTGTAGTGGTCCCGGTCCAGGGCCACAGAGACCCAGAGGCTGATGTCCTTGTCTCTAAGGGGAAAGGACATGTGGTGAAAGGTCCTGGCACCAGCACCCAGGTACGGATACCTGCAAGGCAACCTACTGTCCCAGCATCAGTGGGTGATTCCATAGCCCAGTCCACCAGTGCTCCAGGCCCTACTGACCCAAGTGGTCCCAGCCACTCAGGGTCTGCACGACCTTGCAAGAAGGCAAAGCGTGCAGTAGCGAAACAGGCTCAAACCCAAGGCACGGCACAGGAGACCCACACATCGGGGAAGAGGAGCTTCAATGATGAGGAACTTCTGATCCTCATGGACTACGTGTGGGAACACGAACGGGACATGCTCATGCAGGCAGGGAGCACACAAACGCCTGCTCAACGAATGGCCCACTGGCAGCACGTAATGGATAGAATCAACGCCTTGGGCAATGAGAGGCGCACCGCTCCTGAGGTAGTGAAGCGTTGGAATGTCCTCCGGCGCCGAGCCAAAAAGAAGCTGACTGCCGCCTACGCCTCTACTCTTGTGACTGGAGGTGGGTCACCACGAGAGGACGATGAATTCACTCCACATGAAGAGCTCATTAGTGACATGACTGATGTGGAGCAGATCCAAGGTGTGGGAGACCTGCCAATTTATGTGGAAATGTCCGGTGATTGGTGATCCGTGTGCATAAAGGATATGTGCATGTTGCTTGGATGAAGTGTTATGATTGTCTGGCAGTTCGGTCTGCATTTACATGACTGCCATGGGTGAACCATGTCATGGTGGACTGACACGTGCTTGTTGTCCTGCAGACTGCATGCAAACGATGTGCTACACACCGTGACAATCCTCATCACCACACCCGCTCCCTCCTTTCATATCACCCTCTGTCCAGCATCTCTTGGCCCTCTTCCTACTCCAACCTGTGATGGCGGATAGCCTGGGATCATCTTCCACTCCACACTTGCCTTCTCTCCTCACTTATCTGACGTCTGAGAGGTCACCCTAACAGCTGCACCACATCAGAGGTATTCTTCCTTTTCTCTCCTTCCCCCAGCAGATCCCTGTCTCCAGAGGAATGGTCATTCATATGCTGGCCTACTGCAAAGGCCTCTACCAAGATTTCTGTGTTTCTACTCTCTTCCTTCTGCAACTCATCCAGTACAGGCCTGTGAGAATTGTCCTTTTGTCTTGGGGCGAGGTATTGTTTCTCCCCAGGACTGTGATGATGGCACTGGCTCCCAGGACTACGACTGTTCAGTTCCAAACCCTGTGCATTGTCCACAAGGCCTTGTGGGTCCTGGGGCTGCAATTTCCTCAACTCTGTCTTCCAAATTTGCTTCCTTCTCATGGTCTTAAATCATCCCTCTCCTACTCCCTCCAGGTCAGTAGCTTCTCCTAGCAATGAGTTGGTGGTTAATGTCCATCGTTGGCTGGGGCCTACCAGGTACAGCCTCCCTGCCACAATGGAACTGGAGGTGAACCTTCTCCGGGTCTGGAGGCACATCTAATGCTTCCTCATGTGTTGTGCTTTCTCCCATCCTCTCCCCTGATGCAGTCCTGGATGACTGAGAGAATGCACTAGTCACCTGGACACACTCTGATCTCCGACACGGGCCTCAGAGCCACCAGTTGAACCCATGCACTGCCTCCCTGACATCCCCTGCAATTAGCGACTGTTTACGCTATCCCTACAACCCACTACCAGCACTGGCACCTGATGTCTGCACTTACCAATGCCACCAGCCACTGCATTTTCTTTACTGACTATGTGGTTATCTTATTTTGTTGCCTTTCCCATGTACTGCACTGCCCCCTCCCACTTCCAACCCCAGGTCTCCGCTTCACTGTGCCTATTCACTTGTGTGATGTCAATGTGACCTGGCATCATGGTATGGGTGTGTCTGGCTTCACTCTACTCCACCACCCTTGCATCGTTGCACCTTGTGACACTTGTGTGTTTTCCATTTTTGATTTCCATGTAATGTCATGTCACATCCATTGAACATGGCTCGGGACAGTAGTCATCAATTTCCATCTCATGCTGTTTGACAGTTCAGTCATGGCTATGCTACATGGCATCTGTGTATTTTCATCAGTGATGTTGGTGACTAAACTATGCCAGTCAGGTGCTTGTGTGTAAAGCAGGTGCTATGCACCATGCACTACATGTGGTGTTGAGCCCTTCCACACAAGTCTATGGCTGCTTTCATGCTACCCATCCCTTCCATTGACACTGCATGCGTGAGTTTGTGCCATGAGTGACATGGCATGTTAATGTGTTGCAGGACAATATTGTGATAGCTATGTGTGTGGGCTATGACATTTACATGGGTCTTCATTTTTTTTCTATCGATGTGCAGGTGATGAGGCACTGGATGCACTTGATGCAGAGGAGGAGGTGGAGGAGGAACAGGATACTGAGCTGCAACCGTGCACCAGTTGAGGACGTGGCGTGGCAGCCCATGATGAACCACCGGTGCTACAGTCCATCCAGGGCCTGACTCAGTATGAGTCAGCCTCTGATTAAACCTGTGGCTCTGGTGGTGAACCAGAATTTGATTCCTCTGTGCTATCACAGGTGAGTGCATCAACTGTGGGTGCTGTTGTATCCCAAATGTCTGCAGGTGGGACTCCTCACAGGGCCAGTCAGTGTTGGTACGTCCGTCTGTGGTGGTTACGGTTGCAGGGTCACGCTCCACAGTATTGCCTCCTGGTCCTGGGACAGCTGATTAAGGGAGGTATGCAGTCCTGCAGCCACAGACAGCGCCATCACATCAAGGGCCAGGTTCCCTTGGGCCAGGCAGGCGTGGGGTCCGCCAATGCGGTGGCCGTGTAGCAACTGGCGATGTGGGAGTAGTCCATGTATATTGTTGCACAACAGGGTGCTTCATGTGAGATGTTGGTTCAGGACATGAATAGGGTGGCCAATTCCATGATCCCCCCCAGAAAGACAGGTGGAGCACCATTTGCAGGTATTGCGGTCCACATGCCGCTAACACAGGCTGCACATGGAGGCCAGCAACAGGAGGCGACTGGCGGAACTGAGGGCTCTGCAGGCATCACTGGTTGCAGAGGTTCAGGCCCACAGGGACACCCTGAGGAAAGGGTATAGATCCCTCAGAACTACACTGGCTGCACTCGAGTCAGCCGGCAGTAGACGGTCTGAACAACAGATGCAACAGTTGACTCATAACATCACAGAGGAACTCTGTGGATCCCGTGAGGTGTTGCTGGGGGACCTCCGAGCCATCATGTTGCAGATGCAATCATCTCAGTCCCGCATGGCCGCTGCCATGGAGGACCAGGCCAGGGCTATGTGTGGTGAACCTCCCTTACCACTGCCACCTTCTAATGTTACACCAGATGGTGGGAACAGCAGTGACAGCTCTCCCAATCCATGCTAGCCGTGTGGCCCATGAACTCATGGAGGTTTCTTGTTTTCTTGTCAACATCCACACGTGTGGGTGTTGACGTGCACTCTGCCCTTCCAACCTCCTCAGTGTCTTCCCCCCGCCCCCCAGTCCACATGGGCATTTTTGATTTTTGTTTACTTTTTGTTCACCTTGGGGACCTTGATGACTTTACTGCCTATTTTACCCGGTTTATTTTGGTTGCCATTCTTGTGTCCTCACTTGTGCATATGTTAGTCCTTTGTTCTGAGTTTGACTGTTGGGGTTCCCAGCAGCCGAGCTCTGTACCTTCCCTTCCCTTGTCTTACCAGTGGTCTATTGTGAATTTATGTGACAGGGTGTTGCTTTGTGTGGCATCCGAGGGCATCCGCTGTAGATTCCAGCTGGACCCATACAGCCTTGTCTCGTGTTGGTACACTCCTTGTTTGTGCCTTAGGGTCCAGGCACATATGCCACTCCTGCTTCCCCTTTCCATGGGCTTACAAGGAGAGCAGCGTGTAAAATTAACAGTACAGAGGCATTGGGCTTCCATTATATCTGTGGGCAGTCTCAAGTCCGCCCTGTGTATACACCCCTAGTGGGATTCATGATTGTTTGTCCAGTGCATGATTAGCATCCCTTTTTCTTTGGACATTGAGATTCATCCTTTGTTCCGGTTCCATCTTCAAGAATTACCTTGCCTATCTCCAGTATTGTTTGCCTTCCTGCTGTATGTGCTTGCCTGCCCGCTTTAGTTAACAGAGCCACACATAAAATACAAGGGTGCCCTTTGCAAGTTACGACACTTTGAGGCACTTGTGCAAATATGATGAGTCACTGTCAGACACATACACTCTTGGGTCCTGTGTTTGTGGTTTGTTGTACTGGGCAATTGATGTTCCTGTGTACATTATTATTTTGATGTGTGAGAGTGTGTTATTTCTGTACTTGTTCCATTGATTGTTGAGTGCTTTGTGACAGTAGTGTTATGTGATGGCCATTTATTTCTCAGTTTCGATATTGCATGCCATGACAGGGTGTGGCAACCAAGTGACATGAATTGTGGGAGGGTTTAGGTGACAAACCAGCATTTAGATGAGTACGTTGGCATGGTGTTAGTGGCATACTCCATCTTCCATGTGTTCATTTTGTGCACACTAGATTGAATCTGTTTCAGTTCTAAGGGATGCACACAAAAGGGATGCACACAATGTAGGACTTCCATTCTCAGGATGTTAAGATTGGGACAGATGATTGTCCCTTTGTCATCATCGATTGCCACCTGGAATGTGCCAGGGCTGTGTGCACTCTGCAGGGGTTGCATTTTAGGTGAAACATTGTGCCACAAGCTGGGTACAGGCTGCCTCGCCATGTGCCCTTTCCCCTCCCATGAGCAGCTGGCGTGCATGTGGTTGGGGATGTGGGTGCACCACCATGTCCACCGGTACGCCACAATGTTTTGCAACATTGTTCAGGACACATGGTGCCACTATGATCCTGTACACTACTGGTGGTGCATATAATAGCTCACCACCAGAGTGGTCAAGGGAGCGGAAGCGTGACTTTAGCACTCTGAATGTGCACTCCACTTTGGCCCTAGTTGCGATATAGGCTGAGTTGTACCTTACCTGGGGTGGTGTGGTGGGGTTCCGTATTGGTGTCATCATGTAGGTGCACAGAGGGTAGGCACTGTCCCCTGTGGAGGTGACCTGGTTTGTCAGTGGAGTAGTTTTGTCTGTGTGAGACATGCATGCATTTTCAGGGCCATTTGTACTCACCAATGAGCCATGTGTTGCCATGCCTCCCAGCTTCCAGGGCCCGGTACAGGGGTGACATTCTGGTGGACCCCGGATAGTTAGCATATACAGAGGTAATGATGCCCTTGGCATGACATACAACCTGCACGTTGATGGAATGCCACTGCTTGCAATAGCGAAAGATGTGCTTCGTGGCCCTAGGTGGACGCAGGGCCACATGGGTGCAATCGATGGCACCAAGCACTTTAGGGAAGTGCGCCACCCTGTAAAAGTCCTGGACCACGGCCGGCCTTTCTGCATGTGTTCTGGGCATGTATATGTGCCTGCGGACTGAGGGGCATGCAGTCATGATTGCCAACACCTGGTGTAGGCAGCGTGACTGCGTGGCCTGTGAAATGCCCCCGACTATGGCACTTGTCTGCTGAAATTATCCAGTGGCCAAAAAATGCAGGACATGGAGCACCTTTTCCAAGAAGCTCAGTGCTTGAGAGCACAGGCTGGGTGATGTGAGGTCATCCTCCCACTCCGTGACCAGGTCTAATATGATATGAGGTGGAAACCTATACCTGGTCATCAGGCATGCCAAAAAGGCTGGTCCTGGCTAGAAAAATGCAGACCCTGGCCATCCTCCTCCTCCTGCGGTGTCCCACGATCACTGCTGCGAGAAACGGTACATTCGTGGGACATCATAGCTGTGTACGTGCATTGGGTGTTCCCGTGGCCTTTTTATGTATTGGGTTTTGTGTGCGGTGACGCTTACGCCTGCTTTCGCGTGGCGGACGTGTTTCCGAATTTGTGTGTCTTTTTCTGCATGCCGGAGAGCCCTGTTCCATTCCATGAATACCTGTTGCTAGCATGCGTATGGGCGTTACAACGATTTTACTGTGGTACTTCTGACGTTACGTCCACATTTTCGCTTGTTGTTCCCCATTCCACGTGTTCCACCCCCTTTTCCGGTGACTGCAGAAGATGGTACGCCCCTTCGCTGGGAGTCTCGCGCAAGGCGTTCGTGGTGTCGCAGTGACGTGTTGGACCCGCAGGGATTCAGCGCAAGTCTCGGGTAAGCCCAGCGCATTGTGGTCCATGAAATCGACAAACGGGAGCGTGAGCGCGTTTTCGCGCCCAAGTCCACATTTTTCAGCGCAATTCATTACATGAATCGGGGCCTTAATGCCCACTGAAAAGAAAGAAAGCTTTAAATCCTTCTTTGTCAGCAAGTGGTTGATGTGGCGGAACCAGTATAAAATGGCAATGAGGTGATAACACTTCTGTATACCCTAAGGGAGGTGACAGCCAGAAGGGCTCCAGCAAACGCAGGTAGTAAGGCGAGCGCTGCAAAGCACACATTTAAACCCTAGAATAATAGTAATATAGAAAGGAATATGTTTCTGCATATTGCTGACTGGCAACATGGGGCAGTTGTTCGGGGGACCCCCTGTGGCTTGAGAAACCTTTCAACTGCAAAAGTTGAAAAGCCCTGACATCGTCCCTGTTCATTGGCTGCCCCTTGCATCAATTAGTGTTGTAACCACCAGAAGCTATTACGCTAGAGAGTTCTATGTTCTTACATCCCCAGATTTTATTTTGTTGAGTTTTTTGCAGAATATGTTTGGCTAAAAAAACTCAAATTCTTTTCTCTTTAATATTTGGGGGGGTCCCCCCCAAACTCCCACTTACCTATTATCTAGTCCATATTCCCCACACCACCCTCCCCTTCTATCCCCCTAGCCACCCCTCCCCAAATCTTTCGATCATTTTTTTCAGCTGAACATTTTTGGCAATAAACTCCACGAAAAACATGCTGGCATTGTAATAACGTTCTAGCGGCTAGGGTTGGGCTTTACATCCATACATGCTAATGTGTGCATAAAAAGGGGTCTCCTGTGATGTCCATTGCTTAGACCCTTAACTAAAGCCTTTTATGAGCCAGATGTTCTGCTGGCACGAGAATATCGTAACACGAATTAGGAGTATTTTTGAAAAATGGATTGGTTACATGATTGGCCTAAGATTTTTCACGTCTGTAAAAGGATTTTTTTATTAAAGCTAAAGAACATGATTGGATTGCCTCCCATCATCGTGGAGCTGGACTAAAAAGCTATACAAGGTTTGCTAGGCTAGATCACACATTGTTATCCCTGCTGTAGTATCTCATACAATTTCCTTCACCGAAACAGAGAACCTACCTACTGCTGACAATGAGTAAACGTTCAACTTTTAAGGTGACCTGGGCATGGAAGGGTATTAAGAAAGAATTAAGAACTTGTAGATTATGTAAGAGCTTAACTCAGTTGGAAACTAACAGACATGTCTTAACTTCTTGTCATTCATTGATACTTTGATATTCCAATAGCCTGGGGAAGTCTGTATATAAGATAGATAGTATCACAACGAATGCCTTTTGGCAATGGAGTCTAGATGGAACTAACCTTTCATTGGCCCTGGCTATTCTCGGTCTGTGGTGCAGAAACTAGAAGATTCTGAAAGAAAAAGAATGAGAGGTACTAAGAAAATACTCTTCGTATAACAGAAAACTGATCAAATATATATATATATATATGTATAAATAATGGAGGGTATAAATAGTTTTATATATATGAGGTGTGATTAGCTGTACAGTGGACTGTGTATGCCTTCCTACTGATGAATGTTAAGTACATATCTACATATCACTTTTACATTTGCATCTTAGTGGCTAGATTTTAGGGATGAAAGTGAATTTTTAAATGATGATTTCTTATTAGGATGTGTATATGTTAATGATGAAATAATCTTAATATTGGATACATTGATTTAGAAATGTATTATTGAATTGTGTATTCAGTATTTCGTATTCTTTTATAAATTGTATGCATTGTGAAATGTTTGTAAAAATTGAAACACACTAAATAACATTTTAAAAAAAAATACTTGTTTCACAGATAGAAACCTACGTCGGTGTGGCCAATTATTCCTTAAGTGTTTGTCGAAAAGTGAATTCAAGAAGTGGTGGGAGACCACTTCTTTTAAAAGCAACCCCCACAGGTTATTGGACCAAAAGCTAGATTGCTAGGGGTCCGATCCCTGTTCTTAGAGCAAGTGTACTTTGCCTTCTGACATCACACCCAAAGTGCTATGTGGTAATTGAAGTTGAGGGGACAGGAAGGAAAGATAGAGGCAGAGAGAAACAAGATGGTGGAAGCTTCCTCCAGGTGTAAAGAGCTCACTCGGTCTAGACAAACCCAGCACCACCCTTCTCAACAGACTCAAATTCCTTTAGATATGCAGCACCCTGGCGTGATGCTACTCCTGTTGTGACTGGGTATGCCCTTTCATTCCCGTTATGGGGGCAGCTTCCTGTGGAGTGGCTGTCTCTCTGGGGAGGGCGTTACCTGCCCTTAGAAAGGAACAAAGAGAGGCAATACCTAAGGCTACAGTCATGCTAACAATATCAAAGACAGCCATGTCTGGGAAGAATACACAATCCTTTCACAGCTAAACTGGGCTTGCAGGGTTGACACATGTGTGAAATCAAATTGCTGTGCTGTAATAATTATGAGAAATACCACCCACCATACCATAACTCAGGCCTGGCTTGTATTTAAAGATGTATCTACCACTGGGACATTACACTAATAATTCTAGGGTTTTGGTCCAGGGTGTATGTCTAAATGCAGACCCTGTGCTGCAGAGACCTGGCTGTCATTGCTGCTGTCAAAAAGGCACCTATGACCTCAGAACCCACTCTGTGTCACTTAGAGCAAGCACAGCAGGTCAGGATACGGATGCATCAGGGCACAGGTTTACAAACTGCTTCTGGTATGGAGCTTATGGAAGAGGAACCTGATCAGCTGATTTCCCTTTCACAGGTGGAATTACCTGCATCATTTTATTAATTAATAAAAATCAAACAGACACAGAAGAATTATTCTCTTCATGCACATTTTAGAATGCTTCTCATTTGGGAATTCGGGATGCACTTTGAAATGTGCAGAAGTGCCCTCTGATTTGCCCAAGTGCACAAAGAAGGAAAAAAAGCGCATCTCATTGTGTTCATTTAAGTGTCACATGTCATCATGCCCTCTGAATTGTGTGCAACAGTTTTCAGTGGAAGTGACAGAGATGTGCTATCGCATCCCATCACTTGAACCAAAATAGTTTTTTAAAGGAGGCTCTGTGTGTGAGTTGTATTTTGATTAGTGCACCGCTACAGTGCATGGATATGTGATTTCAAATGTGTGTGTGTGTGGGGGTCAGTATTTGTGTCTTTGGGAATATCATTTGCTACCTATTTACTGACCACCATCATACAACGCGCCCTTCAAGACATTGTTTCAGACTGAGTTGCTAACCTAGCAATACAACACAAACTACAAATGGGTATCAGAGACTCTGACATTTGGTTTGAGAAGCAAACAATATCAGTACTCAACTGCTTGAGCTCCTGCATAGCCAGCTTTAACCTCAAACAAATGATCATAGTGGTGACACACACTGCTGGCCTCACCCTGGACCCAATCTTTTGTGAAGAATGCCTAATAACTCCTATTCCCAATGCGTCACTCCAGACTTACAAAGACCACATGGAGAATCTGGAGTACTCTAAACCTGGAGCAATTTGAAAATCTTATGGAAGAGACAAAGCCCAAACCTAAAGAACTAGAACTCTACTGCCAGAAGAAAAGTAAGCGACACCGGAAAACTGGATAACCAAAACACTAGATACTGTAAGTGTGCAGCAGGAGGAGACTGACACAGGTGGCATGTTTGTCGGCATAAACCTTTACTCAACTAAGGAACTCAGTATTTAGTCAGAATGTTCAAGTAAATGAATAGAGTCCACTGGCCTGTGTCAAAATGCCTACTTCTGTCCCTCACACTTGTAACTAAAGATGTAGAGGATCTTCTTGGTCCAGAAGAATTGCTCCCTTCTTCTGGGCAACGGATCATAGCTCCAATTGGCTGGTGGAAACTTTGCCTGACTCCCTTCCCCAGGCATCAGTTCCTTCCCAGGAAATAAAATAACGCTAGAGCTTGTGATGTCGTAAAAATTCTCAGTTCAAACTCAGAGTAAAGTTCCAGTTCAAACATCATTACTTATTGCACATAGTTTTCTTCACTTTTGGTTTCCTGGAGAATACCTCCCTTCTCCAGGTATCTTGTTCTCAGTATTTCCACAGTGCAAGGGGAATGACTCCCTTCCCCCGTGCTTCCTTGCCTTTACTTCACGGTACACGACACCAGGGGGCATGGCTCCCTTCCCTTGCTCTGTCTTGGCTTGCAGTTTCACTGTAGTAGGGGGGGAGTGTTTCTCTTCTCCTGGCCCTTCTTAGGCTCTTTTCCACAGTTAATAAAGCCTGGGGGAATGACACCCTTCCCCGGGCATTTGTCAGGCTCTTTGCCACAGTTCACGAAGGCTGGGGGAATGACTGCCTTCCCCAGGTCCTTCTCAAGCTCTCTATCGCAATTCTCGAAGACTGGGAGATTGAATCCCTTCCCCAGGCCCTTCTCAAGCTTCTTATTTTGGCTGCGGGTCCCAGCCTGTTTTGGCAGACCTTTTTTACTTGGTTGACAGGTACTATGAGGAGGAAGAGTGATTACGATGCTCTTCCTATGAGGGTGCGGGTCGCAGACCCATGCTTCTCTCTGTAATTTCTCTGGCAGTCCTGGCTCACTTCTCTGCCAGGTACTGCGCTGAAGAAGAGGACTTGTGATGCTGTTCTCAATTGGGTACGGATCACATACCCGTGTCTCTCCTTTGCAGCCCCACCAACCGTCCTGGTCACCCAGGTACCTCACTGGTGTTTACCAGTCCTCTCTGGTCAGCCTTAGGCTTTCCTGTGTGCTTCTCCGTGATCTCTGCTGTTTTGTATGGCTCTCTGGGGACTGCAGACTCTGCAGCATTCTGCTCCTCCAAGGGCTGTGCTGCTCCCCTCAGCAGCACTTTTCCACCGCTGCTTTTGCCTGGATGCAGAGACTCCCCGCTTGGTCCTTCCTCCCTGGACCGATTTGGAATCCCACCCTGTGTGTTAAGATTGATTTCTGAACTCTGACCTGGTGGGCAGAGGTTCAGAAGGCCAGCCTAGTTTCTTGGAACAGGGTAATCTTCTGGACAAGCCAGACAAATGAAGGTAGCATTGGCGGCAGTCAAGACTAGGGGCCTCATTACGACCCTGGCAGAAGACCATGCCGGTAAGTTACCGACTCCGCCATGGAGAAAGGGGGAATTACCACCCCATTACAAGGTTGACGGGGCGGTAATTCCCCCTTCCTCCATGGCCCTTCCCCATTCCCATTTTTGCCCCATAGGGCTCAATGGGAACGGGGAAGGTGCTAAGTACGGTGCCGCAAAAAAGCACCATGGACAACATCCGCCGAGCGCTCAATCTCATCGATGTCGCGACCCAAGAACGACAGGGCCTGGCAGTCTTAACTCTGGACGCCACCAAAGCATTCAACAGGGTGGACTGGAACTTCATGCGCCTCACCCTGGAGGCATTCAGGTTCGGCCCGACATTCCAGAAAATGGTGTTGGCAAACTACAAAGCCCCGAGAACATCACTCCGGCTGAACCAAAAAAACCTCGTCCCCGATCCGGCTCTCGTGCAGAACGAGACAAGGATGCCCGCTCTCCCCACTGATCTTTGCTCTGGTCATGGAACCATTAGCCCAAAGGACACGAGCCAACAAACACATCACTGGGCTAGAGATAAACGGCGAACAATTCAAGATCCCCCTGTACGGCGACAACGTGATGATCTCCATCACAAACTGCCAAGCCTCCTTGCCCGCTACTCTAACTGAGCTGGAGATGTTCGAAGGAGTGGCTGGATTCCAGGTGAACTACTCCAAATCGGAGGCACTGAGCATCAACCTAGGCGCCCCCCTTGTGCCCAACCTCCAGGCACTCTGCCCATTAACATGGAGCACCTCCTCAATAGCAAACCTGGGAATATGCCTCACAGCAGACCCAAAATAGCTCTACACTGTGAATTTCCCCCCGTTGCTCAAGGAACTGGAGGAGGACCTCCAACGATGGGACAATCAAGATATCTCTCTACTGGGACGGGTCACAGCATGTAAAATGAACCTCCTTCCTAGACTGCTTTACCTATGCTCCGCCCCCCCCCCAAAACAGGCCTTGAAACAACTACAGAGGAAACTGACTAAATTTGTGTGGAGGGGACGCAGAGCCAGAATACCTATGAAAGGTCATGACCAGAGCTGCAAAATGGGGCGGCTTTGGGCTCCCCAACGTGATTAACTATTTCCTGGCGGCCCAACTGGCAAGCGCTGCGGCTTGGGCGAGAGTGGAGGCCCCCCAAAATGGGCCCGCATTGAGCAATACATTACATTCCTTGCTACATATCCCAGGGTCTCACCGGAGCCGTGAACCGCAGATGCTATAGTCTACCAAAGCGACCCTCAAAGCCTGGGCGTGGGCCCGACGGAGAAGGAAGGTGCCCCGGGGGCCGGGCCCGTTCTCCCCGGTCACCTGGAACCCAGACTTCAGGCCAGGAATGGAGGCAGCCCGCTTCACCCGATGGACCACAGGAGGCCTCCCATCCCTCTCACAACTCTACGAAGCCAACAATCCGCTTAGCTTCGAGGAATGCAAAGATCGCTTTCAGCTGACGGAAAGAGAGCGGTTTGCTTATGTCCAGCTTTGCCACTGGATCTCGCAGCCCATGGTCCGTATGGGAGCAACCCGGGACCCTCACCCATTTGAACAGGCAATAGGAGAAGACACAGTCCGGGGTCGGATCACTAAACTGTACCGCCTCCTCCAGGAGGATATGCTAAAAGTTAGACCCCCATACATGTCCTGATGGGAGGCGGACCTGGGGCACCCCATAGAACATCAAACATGGGTGGAGATATGGTCCAGGATTAACTAAACTTCCAGATGCGTCCTAAACAAGGAATGCGCCCTAAAGCTCCTTCACCGCTGGTATTACTCCCCAGTTCACCTGCACCACTGCAACGCTGACATAGACCCCAGCTGTTGGAGACGCTGCGGTGAGCAGGGATCTTTTTTCCACATGTGGTGGGGATGCCCGATGGTACAGACCTTCTGGAGGGAGGTCCTGAGGATCGCTGAAGACATCACCCAACACAAACTACCGATGGACCCGGAGGTGATCCTTCTCATAGTGGTGAGCCCAGACTGCTATCCCAAAACAGGACGATCCGCCAAACTGCTCACACACCTACTGCTTGCGGCCAAGATCACAGTGGCATGGAAGTGGAATGCTCAGGAGGGTCCTCTTTTGGCACTCTGGTGGATAAAAGTTTGGGAGTTCCTGGTGGCAGAGAAAGTCACAGCGGTTAAGGAGGGGTCCCTCCACCGCTTCACCGACTGCTGGGCCCCGGTTCTGGACTACCACTCCCGATTCCCGGCATTAAGATTCCAATCCCGCCTGGTATTGAACTTCCTAGGCCCCCAAAACCCCGATGGGCTTCCAACTGACCAGAACATAACAGGCTAAAGAGAGGGTAACGGTTGTACCACAGGGAGGGGGTAACGGCTAAACCACATGAATATTATAAATGTAAAATGGAGCCACAATATCACATGTAATGCATAGATAATGCTGTAACCGAAATAAATAAAGTTGTTAAAGAGAGAATGAGAGAGACTGGGACGTGCGGGCGGGAAGCAGCGCGCGTGAGGGAAGGCACCAAGTAAAGTAAGGAAGGGTCTGAGCTTGATCAAGGGAGACCCACAGGTTGACGTAAAGAAGGGGTCCAAGCCTGACTGAGGGAGACCCGCATTTGAAAGATACATTGAAAGTGAAAGAAAGAAACTCAAGAAATAAAGTAACAGAGTGGCCCTGCATGAGTGAACATGATATTGGAAGTCTCTGAGAAATAAAAGTGAAGTCCCTGAAGTGAAGTGAATATTGAAAAGCAAACCAAAGTAAAAGCCAAAGCAGCAAAATCACTAAGTGGAGTAAAAGTGAATAGAATCCCCAAGATGGCTTTCTTGAAACAACTGAATATAAAGTAACAAGGAATTGAACTTCCAAAGTGTTAAAAATATATGTAAAAGAAACAGAAGCAAGATCCAAGAAATACAAGTACCAGAATGCAGTAGTGTCAGAGTGGTCATGCATGGAATTAAATAAAACCATTATATATGATATGATATGGCATTTATAACGTACCTGTACACAAGTGTTTCATCGTCCCTGCAGTTTCGAAACCACGCAGAACCATGCAGTTTCGAAAGCCTCCAACAGTAAAGCAAAATTCATGCCAAGTGAATCGGGAAGTAGGAAGGTTAAGGAAGGGTAACCCCTTTCAAGTGTGTGTACTTAAGGAAGTCAAGAATCAGGGGAGGGGAGCCTGAGAAAGACACCATGAAGAATTGTTAAAACAGAACTGTATTACGCTTGGAAAATGCAACAGGCTAGAGAGGCCTAAGTGAACTGTGTGAATTGTGGCAAGCCAAGAGGGTTTGAAGCTGAATAAGGAAAGCATAAGTATCCCTTTTTGTGAACCATTTAAAGTAAAAGAAGTATTCTGAAGATCCCAGGTGAATGGAACGTGGGGAGAAGAACTGTGAAAGAACTCTATTGCCATCATTACATTATTTTTACACAACTTTTTTGTTTAACATAAACCCATACACGTTTTGACGAATAAGGTACAGGCAAGTGCAGGTTTTGAAACTGACATTTTATTCTTTGTACAGGACGGAACTGTAAGACTTTTTTGTTAATGGTTGAAACTACTCCCATTTTAGGAAGTTTCCCACCCCCTTTAACATTACAAATAAAGGTTTTGAAACTGTGCTCTTGTGTTTGTTTTCTTGCATATCTAACTGTTGATACCATGCCTATCTTACAGTACATGACACATGTACATGGGATGACAAGGTAAAGGAAGGTTAGGTGAGGGAGACTGAGCAGAAGTATAGTGTGTTTTTTCTGGAAACTCGTCCCTAGTGCCACAGGTGGGGTTCCTGCCCATGAGGTCCTTCAGCTGAGTGCCACTGCCAGGTGGAATATCGAGTAGCAGACTCACCTCCCTGGAATTATGGAGAGGGGATCCCCCTTGGGGAGAAGAAACGCCATTCAAGGATTTGTCACACATCTGTAACCCCACTAACGTGCACCACTAACACTTTAAAAAGCATGGAGGAAACAGCACAATTGACACCAGGTCACCTACCAAACAGATACGCCGCTAGAAAGCAAAAATCCTTAAAGCAAAGAAACCTCACTATTCTGAACGATTCAGTAATGCATCTCTTCTAGAGAAAAAACATTACCAAATCATGAATGAGATGAGGAACTCTGCTTTCATCAGCAAAGTACCTTCACCTACCCAAAAACTATGTGCTGATATCAACCATTTTAGAAGCAAAATACTAAACATACAGAAAGTCATAAACACTGCAACAAGGGAGAGAATTGATATGATATGGCATTTATAAAGCATATGTACACAAGTGTTTCTAGGCGCAACAAGACATGGAGGGGGAAACAGAAGGACAAAACAACGATCTTACTAGGCCTTGTGTCATTCAGATTGCGCAAGCGCGGGGAAGGGGAGAAGTGCAAAAAGGGGGGGAGAAGTGCAGGTAATCAAAAGTGCAGCTAGCGGGTGGCTCACTGCAGATAGAAAGTTCAGCCATCGGGTGGCTCATAAGTGCAGAGAGAGGACACTGTAAGGTTACAGATACAGACCACAAGTGCTCGGGGAGCCAAAAGGCAGAGTGAGGTGCAACTGAACAGGCAGGGACCTGGGCCCAAGTTCAGAGGGTGGCCAGGTGACAAGTGGGTGGAACAGGTGGGTCATCAGCAGGGGAGAGGAAGAGAGAAAGTGGAAGCGAAGAGGAAGGTCTTAAGTTGGTTCCGGAACCAGAGATGGTTCTGCTCAAGTTTGAGGGAGGCTGCTCAAGAGGGAGGCCCAGCCAAAGAAATAGATCAGCCCCAATTCTCTGCTTGGAAAAGCGACTGACCCTCAGAGAGTTGGAGGTGGATGAGCGGAGAGCTTGAGGAGAGAGATACTTAGGAAGAGAGAGAGTTGGAGGTAGTGAGGTCCTGTGGGATATTCTGACCCATTCCAATGTGCCCCACTGCATCAGTTCACAAATGGTGAAAGAAACAGCCTAAAATGGATATGCTGACTCCTGTGCACACCAAAATCTTCAAATCTGCATTTGGGTCACAACAAAGAAAAGGCTGCACACCCTGCCACGCACAATCAGGGGGGGTAAAAACAGAGTCATCACTGCAGGAGCATGCCAGTAGGCTTTGCCACATTCAACGTGGAACAAAGCAGCATAATTGTGCTGAAAACCGAAAATGCCTTTTAAAATGCTAGCTTTGCAACCTTCAAAAGTGCCGCTTTTTGCACTAGATCTATTTCCATTGAATCAGTGAGAGTAAAAGGGTACTGAAATGTCAGGATCATCCAGTATTGCTCAGAGGAACCAGGCCTCATTGACTGACAGCAGTTATGAAATGTATCCAAGGAAAAGGCAGCCCAGGAACATTTGTTTTAAGTTTCACGGGGAAAACACGGCTAAAATTGCACCATGTAACAAAACCAGCTGTGCAGACAGAAACCTTAAAAAAAAGGCAGGATACATGTATCCAGACTGCAAACAATCACAGAACTCAAGGGAAGACCTAATGCTGAATCAAACTGTATATGTGCTGCATAGGAAAATAGGAAAATCGGATTTAAAAGAACTCAGTTTAATGTGTTTTTCATGAAGAAAGTGCAAAATCGCCTGTTTTGAAAGCATGTTTTTGTTGACATTCTTTAAGAAATGTCAAAGGATTGCTAATGTAAAGATCCACCTATAAACTATGTTCATTTTTTATGTTTTAATGAAAGATGTCGGTAAAACTTAAAGTAACCCAGCTTGGAGTTAACTATTTTAAAAAAAACTATTCTGCGTGACAGACCTCAGCCTGTGAAAGGTTGACACTTCACTGCTGGCAGGAAGGCCTAATTGCTGCTGGGAGGCCTCACATACTCATGACAATGTGCTGCATTAGACATTCGTCTTTGCCCCAGGCAAAGACAATAGAAGGCTTGGACACTTATCCTTCCAGAGGAGGGGCAGGATGCTGGGAGAGGCTTCTCATTGAACTTCAAAGGACTTGCCATGTGCTCACACTTGGGAAGTAAGAAAAAAAAACTGACCTGCGATTTTGAGTTTAAATAGCTTATTTTGTCACAGAAATTCATGACATTTAACTTGGCAGCAAAAATAAGTAAAGGAATGAAAAGTACATACATTGAAATCAGAATTCATGATAGACAGGTGAAGACATGGTAGGATTTCTTACTGCGTAAGGAACACAAGTTATGTAAAAAGACTAATTGCACAGAAACTATTAATGCTACAAATCTAATATTGTGTACCCATGTTCTAGCGGTGATTGCACATATATGTACCAAAGTAGGAAATGTTAGTCCAAACCTTTATGATTAAAATTGACAAAATTCCACAGAAAGACAAGGGAGTTGGATGTAAATGTAACCCACAAAATATGAAATGTATGTGTCTGATTTTATTAGAGGGCATAATTATATAAATATGTATTTGTGGGAAAGTTAATTTTTGGTCCAAATAACTGTGGGAGGTTCCCAAGTCACATCATAAAAAATGACAACCCTTTCTGTCATCCTACCAGCAAAGAGCAAGGAGGAAACTGTGCCTTTGACCAATCATAGCCTTGTGGGTGTGGGTTGTAAGTGTGCCCCTACCATAAACGTAGTGATGTCATTTGGCAGGATAAATAAGGGAAACTCACAACACACAGACAGACACTGATTCCTGACTCCATCCTGATTTCCGCATTGGGCGCTCTGTTCCTGAATTTTACATCTTGTTCCTGATCCAGATTTCTTTACCAAGCCAAGGCCTCAGCATTGCTGAACTCTTCTTCAGTTAGGCCCAAATCCTGAAACCATCCCAAAACTTAAGGGAAATAATTCTGATCCAGCCTGGCTTGCTACCATTCATGCTTGCCTGCTGAAACTCACCATCCCGCTGATCTACAGTGTCCAGCAACTAGAAGGGCCAATCCAATCCAGTCCAGTCTGAGGTGCCAGTCCAATTGACCAGAACCACCCAGCTGACCTATCCCACCAGAAGTGCCCTGCTGTCTATAGACCCGATCCGGATGACCAGAACCCTGGCGGTCTAATCTTAAATTAAAGTGGACTGTAAGTATCAATAGAAATCAGTGAACCATAGCATATATTGCCTTGTCCTATCCCAACCTATAGCCTATCCCATATTTACCTTAAGAACCTCTAATATTGTCAGAACCATTCTTGCAACCCTATTTGTAATTCTTAGTGTTAGCACTGACCTTATCTCATTTTTGCTTTTCTTGAACATAAGTCATTAGTAATCTGGAGTAACTAAAGTAATTCCCATAAAGGAAAATGGCGTATCCACCATGTGAAGGGTTACAAGCGGTCGTGCGTAACTGGAGATTCACAGGTGGCATTCTCTTTTTCTTAGCCATTAATCTAGTTTAAGTAAAATCAACCTTTCATTTTAAAACCGATTTCCTGATTTGACCCAGTTTTCTTAAAAATCCCATAGTGAAATTTAGGCAGGAATTCACGATTTTGCAAACGTTTTACACGTGTGTTTTCCCATTCAAAGTATTTCTAAATTCCATAAAGATTCAAAGTGTGTAATGTTGCTCATATTATAGCTTATGTCTGCTAGGATCTTTTCAATGTTGCTCCCATAGAGATGTATATCAATTTAAGGATTTTTGCACACTTTTCATTGTTTTTCTAAGCCATTTTCGAGTGTCATTTTAAAAAGTGTAAATTTCCAAAATGTTTCTCTCTCTTGTTTGGGGAGCGAAGATTGCCTTCGAACCCTATACACTGTTCTTTATTCCTGAATACCTGCTGCTTACTTACATCTTTGTAGGATTGCTTCTTTGTGAGTTGAGAAATTTGTATTGTTATTGTTATTTTGCATTTATATAGCGCCTTATATACCATTGGTATGGTCTGAAGGCGCTGGTAGATTGAACGCCCTTTGGAACCGAAGTTCATATCAGTAGAGAGAATAGAGAGAGTCAAAAGGGTGCGAGTGGGCACCGGGTATGTGTGCAGCTCGTGCGGGATCCGTGTAATAGCTGCATTCTAGCGGTAGGTGTGCTGGTTGAGAAGTCAGGAGTATGTGTTCGTTCTGGCAGGATTTATCCAGACTGGAAGTGGCTGCGTTAGGCCTGAGGAGAACGCCTGGCTGGGGGGTGTGTTACCAGCAGTGATTACTTAGAATGATGTGGAGTGAGCGGCGAGTTTTGGTATGAGAACAGTTATACCGAATGGTGTCATAGTATCACTGTGTTCTAGTTGAGTGGTGATGTAAGGAGAGAGTAAGCATGGTGGTGGGATAAGATGGGCTATATACCCTTTCAGATATTCTCTGCATTCCAAATCATACTATATACGTCGGGAGCTCCAGTCCGTTCCATGCACTCCTATCCACTCCATGCATCCCAGTCTGCTCCATATATTTCAGTCACGCATTCAAGCGTTTCGGCTTGCCGCGTGCATTCGAGTTCACTCTGTGCACTCCAGTTCGCCATGCGTACTCCAGTCATTGTGGGTTAAATTCTCTTTAAGCGTTCTCTGCGTTTCAAACCATACTTTATACGTTCCGCAAGTCTATGCACTTCAGTCCGTTCCATGCCCTCCTATCCACTCTTGTCTGCCCCACGCGTGCACTCTTGTCTGCCTCAAGCATGTACCCACTCACCCCCTCTACCCACTCACCCCCTCTACTCACTCACCCCCTCTACGCACACAGCCCCTCTATGCGCTCAACCCCTCTTCATGCTCACCCCCTCTACGCTCGCACCCCTTCTACGCGCTTAACCCCTCTACGCAATTCAACCCCTCTACGCAATTCAACCCCTCTATGCATTCATCCCTTCTACGCACTTATCTGATCCCCGCACTCACTTGCTCCCCGCACTCATCTGCTCCCCGTACTCATCTGTTTTAAGTGCTCGTGTCTTTCACGCATTCAACATCAGTATCCTGTCCTATATATTAATCTCTACACTCATCTGTTCTATACCTTCATCCGTTCTGTACATTCATTCACTCTGTACACTTATCCACTCTGTACACTTATCCATTCATGCACTCTATCTACACATCCGCTTTATCCATTCAACCACTCTGTACACTTATCCACTCATACACTCTAACACTCATCTGCTTTATCCACTCATCCACTCTATTCACTCATCTGCTCTATCCACTCATCTGCCCTATCCTCTCATTCTCTCATCCGTTCTATCCACTTGTCCATTCTATTCTCTCATCCACTCTATTCACCCATCCGCCCTATCCATTCATCTGCCCTATTCACTCATTCTCTCATCCGTTCTATCCACTTGTCCGTTCTATCCTCTCATCCACTCTATCCATGGGGAAATCTTAACCTAAGCGCTATCTTTTCAACAAGCCAAAACTGTTCTTTTCTCTGATATTTTATCTTCTGTGTTGCTATAAGTGAATTCAACTGCCTTACTTACTTTCTGATTTGTATTGTCACCACATTGGTGATTGCTGCCCCATATATTAAAACATATGTTTGATTTGAATTTTAAATAAATAAATATTACCTTTACCAACCAGCCTGATTCCTGGTCCATTGTAACCTCGGGTATTTTGAGAAGGGGTGTGATATGAGTGGTATATCACTCAGAATATTGAACCTATAGACACAATAAATAAGTATTTCATGTGTGCATTGCATGCTAGGCTGAGACCCCGGTGTATTGCCTGATTGAAATCCTTAACAGTCGCACACTCCAGAAAGCCTTGTGGACAATGCAGAGTGTTTTAAACTTGTTCCTTGTCACCTCTGAGAGCCAATGAAGATGTTTCAGAGCAGGAGACATATGATTCCTGGGCCTGAGGCAAAGGACAAGTCTTGTAGTTCTGTTCTGGGTAATTTGTAGAGGTCGGAGTGTAGAGGCAGGAAGATTTAGAAAGAGGCTGTTGCAGTAGTCCAGCCTTGAGAGGACCAGAGCTCTGCAGACAGTGAGCTTCTGGGGGAAGTGAGGAAAGGAAGAATACCTCTGAGGAGGTACAGCTGATATGTTGACTTCTTAGAGGCGTCAGAGATGTGAGGAGAGAAGGAGAGGGTGGAGTCGAGATGACCCCTAGGTTCTTAGCCTCCCAGGTAGGAGCAGGAAGAGGACCCAGAGTGGGCGGAAAGGGAGAGAGAGTAAAGGAGGGAGCTGGTGTTCCGATGAGGAGGATTTCCATCTTACTGCAATTAAGGCAGAGATCATTGGCGGCACACCAATCCTGAATTGCAGACAGTCCGGAATGAGAGAAGGAGTAAAGGCGATCGAGGGGAGCCTGAAAGAGCTGGGTGTCATCTGCATAACATCAGAAGTTGGAGCAGAGATGCGGTGGGAAAGAGGTGCCAGGTATTGAACAGCCATGGAGAGAGATTATATCGCTGGGAACACCACAGGTAGAGAGAGAGATAGAAGAGAGGAAGGACCCCAGTTCAATCTGAGAGGGGCGGTCAGTGTGAAAGGATGTCAGCCAGGCCAGGCCAGGGCCTGATCAGTGATACCCAGGTTATCACAGAGATGCTTGAGCAGGATTGCATGGTTGACTGTGTTGAAAGCAGAAGAAAGGCAGAGGAGAATGAGGACAGAAGGAAGGTCAGAATCAAGGTTGGAGAGCAGATCTTCACAGATGTTCAGGAGAGCAGTTTCTATGCTTCTGGCCGCTCTGAAGCCAGATTGATGGTCATGGAGACAACCAACAGATTCAGTATGAAGGTTAAGCTGGGAGATTGCCAGCTTTTCCAAGAGTTTTCCCAGGAAAGGAGTGATAGGAAGGATCAGCAGAGGGCTTGTTTAAGAGGGGTGCACAAGGGAGTGCTTCAGAGGGAGGAGAAGGTTCCAGTGGCAAAAGAGTGATTGCAGAAATCGCCAGGGCTGGAGCAAGGATGTCGATGTGGTCCTTGATGGTTCTGCAAGAACAGGGAAGAACCTGTTTTGATAAGACTTTCATAGAGGCGAGCAAGGGAAAGGAAGAGAAGGGATGAGGAGAGGTGGCCACAAGAAGGCCAGGAGTGGAGGAGGAGAAAGGAGAGGAAGAGAGGGTGGACAGGATGTCCTAAGTGTTTGTGATGAAGTGAGAAGCGACGGCCATACAGAAGGCCTGGGAGGGAACATGAGAGGTAGGGACTGCATCAGGATTGGCCAGCTCCTTGCAGGTTTTGAGTCCAGGCAAGTTGTTAGATGCCGCAGAGACGCAGGCTTTGATGTGAGCTCTCTTCTTGGTGAGGACAGAGTCTGTACTGCCTTTGGAGCAGGCGGCAGGCCAGTTTGTCAGAGGCACCTGTTGCCCTTCACTTCCTCTCTGCCGCCCTGCACTTGCATTTAATTGGAAGCAACATTAAATCCCGGTCAAGACATTCAGCCTACAATCCCACTGAGGACCAGCTTCAAACCAATATCCGAACCAGAATTGAAAAACATGTTGAAACTTTGTAACAAAGTCAGATAAAACCCACCCCCAAACATATACAAAGAGATTGTTTAACAAGGAAACGCCAGATTTCTACTTTGGCAAATGAATGAACTGCTAGCTCGAAACAGAAATTGTTACCAAAAGCTTTCAAGACTGCCTACATCAAACCTCTTCTAAAATTAACACTGGGAGATCCAAAAGACCCCTTCAGCTTTTTTCCTGTCTCAAACATACCTTACACAGGGAACATTCTAGAAAGCCACTAACATAGCCAAATTCTGGAGAATGTGGAGTCTAGAAACGTAATATATTATTATTATTATTATTAGAGTGCTAAGCTCGCTTCGAGAAGCGATGGAATGCTTCACAATCATGGGGAAGAAGATGGTGAGGGAAGCAGAGAAACAAGGGAGTGCGTAGCTTACAACCGTGAAGGGGGAAGTTGGAAAATTTGTCAGCAAGGGATCTACAAGCAACCAGGGGATGAAACAGTAGGGATCAGATCACCAAGTCTCAGGTAGGGTGGGGGAGGAGGGTGAGTGGACCTAGGTGTTAAGAACAGGGCGTCACGAGGGGGGCAGGATGTGCAAACTGCCCCGGGCCTCACGCTTGACAGGGGCTTGGCGGCCCCCTCTCCCGAGTAGAAAGAAGGCAGCACAGTCCGCCCTGTTCTTTATTCTCACGGGGGAACTGTGCTGTCTGCTCTCTGCATCAGCAATGATTTTGCTGTTTGTCGCAAAGCCTTTTGGCTCTGCAACAAACAGCAAAATAATGGGAGGCAGCAGGGCTCAGAAGTGAGCTTTGCTGCCTCCCGTTACTCCGCTGACAACATTGACATGTTGAATGTCAAAAGAGGGCTCCTCTCCTGTCAGTCAGTGTGTTCACGTTGCTCAGCATGAACACGCAGACTCATAGGAGAGTTCTCTCCTATCAGTCAGCAGCATCTCTACGTGTCAGAGTGATGGGAGGGCCACCCGCTTTTGAAAGGTGCATGGAGGTAAGTTTAGTGTTTTTTATTTTTTTATTAAATGTGTATATATGTGTAATGAGTATATATATATGTATGAATACATGCGTGCATGTTGGTGCTTATGTTGGCTAAACTCTGTTTGGCTTTTATGTATGCATGCATATAAGGAGTTGTGTGACTGGTGGATGAGTACATGTATGAAAGTGTGGTATGTGAGTGTGAGTGCGCCAGCCCCCACCCCTAAATTTAGCAGCCCTGCAGGCTACATAATTAAGAGGTGGGGTCACTGCATCAGAGGTGTACCTAGGCTAAACATTTGGGGGGTGGGTTGGGACTAACACTTCAAATGTTGGGAGAGGGGGCAAACTTACTGTGGAGGTATTTAACACCTTTCCACATTCAAATGAGACTATTCTGGTGAAGCTTCAATGTTAAAGCAGCTATCACCTTCATTTCTGAAACCCCGCACTCAAGGACTACTGCCAGTGAGAATGAGATGTCTCGTATCACCATTTCCCTTCTAATCACTCCCCTGGTATACAAGTGCTAACCCCACATCACAATTTCAATTACCTAAATATGTATGCATATGAATGCAGATTCTAACAGTGAAATGTTTTATGTTAGTAATTGCAGGGCCTTTCTTAACAGCGAAGCCCAGGCACTGATTAAAGTCTGTGTCCTGTTGCATCTGGCCACGGCTCTGTTGGACAGCCCGGCAGGGGCTGGATGACAGTTCTGAAAGCGGATTGTGAGTGGGGCCAAAATACGCAGTGTACTGTCGTTCTCCCCACTGAGGGAGGGTGTCTGAGCCTTTCAGCTTTTACAGTTGAAATGGGCCCCCAAGCAGCTGCCCCCATGTTGGCAGTATTATGACACAGAAACCTACTGATAATCTGCAGCTTCTAACCACATTGCTGCATTATTTTGACTTTATTATTGATTTGAGCACTCCACAAGTGCCTTGGCCTAGTTTTCCAATCTGTAATGTAAGGGGTGCCCCACAAACATCAAAAAGAAATGGGCCCCCACCAGCCCTGACATCTCTTCCGCCAAAACTTCTCCCACATCCTTCCCAATTCCCTGGGCCCAACTAGGAGGCTGAATAGCTATTGCACCTTCCCTTTGGCCATTGTCGCACCTTTCACCCCAATTCAGAGGTTGTTTACTTTCATAATGGTATGCTAATCTCGGGAGAGGTGGGCCATCTCAAAGCTGAGAACAGAAGTTAAGACTTTGGCTTTATCAAAGTGAGTCTGTTAATATCGCGTGAATAGGCTTTTGTGCTCTGCATGTTTGATGCTTAATGAGTGCTACGTGCTGTCAAAAGAGGCCATCTGCCTCAAAGTGGGAGGGCTTCAGCCCTCCCCAGCCAAGGGCTGGCGCCGCCCATGCAGCTAGGTCGAGCCAACAAAGCCCAACATTTCAGAAGGGGGCTAGAGCCCGATCTGCTCAAATGTGTAGCTCCACTGCATGGATTCCTTTTGTTTGGGTTATTAGGTGTGCCACCAATAAGCCAAAACTATTGCTTTAGAGAACAAATAGTGGTGGAAATAGACTTTTTTTTACTGTGGCATCCATCCTACCGCAGTGAAAGGACAGCGACGGTAGGATTAGGAGGGTGTAAGACAGGCATTGTAAGCATCCCCATGAACATAATGCCTGCAAGACTGAGATCCTTCTCATTGGGACCGCTGCGCCGGCTTTCCCCCTCTCATTCTGGCCGCCCTCCTTGGGCCCTCTTCCTTTGCCTTCCTGTGAGGCAAAAAACATTGGTGTCATCTTCCACTCCACTCCCCATTCCTCTCCCGCTCCCTGGCACTTCTCCCTCTCGATACCCCCTGCACTGTAGCACCGTCACACTTGCACGATCTGAATGTCACAAGGCCTAGTAGGATTATTTGTATTGTCCTCACTTAGTCTTCCCTTGTCTTGTCATGCCTAAAAACACTTGTGTACAGGCGTGTTATAAATGATGTATGCCATATAATAACATTTACCTCTTCCCCTCGTAGGATTTATCAGCAAAGTTCAACATCTGCACCCCTTTTCAACCTAAAAAATGCATGTCAATATGTCCAGTACAGTGCAACATTGACAAGGGATTTCACAAGGGCTCCTGCTCAGAACTTCTAGTGGTCTTGGGAGTGGGTGGGGTGGGGGGGAAGGGCCTCACTTTCGAACCTAGGGACCACAGTTCAAAGCCCTGCCCATCATAGTTTAAAGCATGAACACACCACAGCATTCTAAAATAAACGTATAGTGCACATAGATTTCCCAGGATTGTGGAGCTGGACCTGAGATCCTCTGAGTAATATGTTGCCAAATTCCAGTCCTGATGACAGCATTGCAAACAGATAGGGAGAAATGGCAGATGAGGAGGGACACAAAGCTTGTACATGTTGTTTAGTTATTTGCCGATCCAATGATTTTTCATGGCCCTGCTAATCCCTATGGTTATTCACACCCAGTTCCTGCCCTTCCCACCCAAAACACTTCCTTATTGGAACTCCTTGAGCTAGCTTTAATCAAGCCTTGCCATCAAACTTTGCCCTCACAGTGTCCGAGTGTTTTCTCAAAGGACTCTTCTGAGAGTGTATTACTTAGTTGAAGTTGTAAGCACAGTACCATTGTAATGCAAATGTCTTGACCAGGTCTGCCTTCAGTCACTCTATTTAAAAGCACCCTGTGTGTCTTTTACTGAAGTCCTGTTAAAAACAAACACTGACAAAGCCAGGCACTGCTGTTATATGCTCAGGTACTCAAAACATTTTGCAACTGCTAACATCAATGGTTAGTAAATACCAATACAGCAGTGCCTTTCCCATGCCCACACGAAAGTCCAAACTGTTAGCATTGCCAATGCTTGCTTTTCTTTACTCTTGATGCACAGGACTATACATCAAGGTTAAAGCAAACATACTATTTGGCTAAACTGGCCCACTTTGAATTTAGGCCAGTCTAGGCAGTAATAACACTTATGGTGCACAGTCAACCTCGACATACTTTCTGCGGCATGACATTTTTACAGGCTGGGAGTCCGTACATGGTAATAATGGCAAAGAGTCTGAAGGTTGACCAATGAAGCCTAATTTATTGTCAGCAGACGTACTTGGAAAAACTCTAAATAATCAGAGAACAGTCACTGAAGGTGAGGCCATGGAGACAAGATCAGAATCTGGGGCGGGGGAGAATCAGCATAGCCCGGATTCAACCATGGCTAGCCCTAGCAAAGAGCAGCAACCCCCTAATAAGAATGATGGTGACTTAACTGGAAATTCAAAATCGACCATACCATCCCAAGATGGGGAATGGGCCGCCCTACACGAACACCCACCTGAGGTGACAACAGATTCGAGATCAAAAGAAATGCTGAAGCTAGCTATACAAGAACTCAGCTGCGTTACGGAAAGTCCCACAACCGAACATCAACCATTAGATGTATCATGGGAACATGGAGGTCAATGGGACGCGATAGATTTGGGGCAAATGGAAGAAGCCCTGCAGGAGTCCACCATCCGGAGAAAAAAGACACAACATACTGCCCTCAGAGAGACAGCCCGAGGATCACTTGATATCTTTCAACCTTATAGGGAAGATTATGCAAGCTACGGTCTCTTGGGAAAAAGAAATCAAGATTGTACTCGAATTGAGGAAGCTCTAACAACTGCAAAGCCTCCTAATGAAATAAATAAAACAGGTCATACCCTTGGGTATGACGGAGACTATGCCAGGACCCAATTGGAGAGGACGACTTCTTTAGGAAAAAGTATTACCAAGGAAATCTCAGACCCAATACCTGCGAATCTGAGTAAAAGTCTTGCAAATAAAATCATGCAAGACTTCACTATACTGATGGGAAAAATAGAGAGAGAGAAAAGAAAGTTTTTGCCTGATAAACGAGAAAATGGCAGCTTTGGACAAAGAACAAGCAGCAGGGAGATCCTTTCTGCCCGAGGATTCGATTACATCATCGATTAAGTGGCAAGAAAATAAAACAGCAACGAAAGAGACCCAATCACTAATCTCCGAGGAGAGAAACATACTCTTATCAGGCGTTACCGTGAAAGAATTAACTCCAAAATTAGCAGCTGGTGAGGAACAGACAGCAAGGTCTATGACCAGCTCTTTAACCTCGGAAGACGCCTATATGCGCTCAAGAGAATCAGGAAATGATCAAATCCTACGGACAATAACTGAAGCCTGCAAACTTGGAAGAGAAAAGGATATGGAGCATATCGAAAAAGTGATCATGGCTTCGTTAAACATTACCTTGGCCCCCTTCTTAAAATTATATGAGGCAATTAAAGACTCTGTACAAGAGGTGACTAAAAGCAATATCCAAATAAAAGAGACATACGTCCTAATGAAGTCCTCTCTGCAGAGTATAAGTATACGAATGAACAAGGAAGCAGAACTAACCCAACTTTGGCAGAGTCGCCTCAGCGATCTAGCAAGAAGAGATGCAACTGACAAATCCCTGCTGATGGAAGCAGTCTTAGAGGACTGCAAATGGATGAGAAGTGTCCATAAACAGAGGAACGATGGAGAGCTGTCAGAAACAAAACTCAAAGAAAGGAAAGGTCCAATGAAATTGAAACAGGGCGCAAATGCCCTCTCCAAACAAAAGGAGTCACAATTGGACGATGTGATTCTGATCCCCTCTGGGAAAAAGGGAGTGGGGAGCGCAAATAACCAGTCGACCTTAACCCAACCGGAACGATCTTCCCTTGCGATCTTCGCAGGGGCCACGCCTAAAGATCATGTCCAGCCAAAGGAAAAAGAGGCAATAGGAAAACCGAATGAAAAGGGAAAAAAATCTAAAAATGAAGCCCTCAAATGCAAAGTCAGTGGATCAAGGGCATTTCTGAGGAATTTAAGAACGCCACCAA
Organism: Ambystoma mexicanum; assembly: GCF_040938575.1. Classification (NCBI taxonomy): domain Eukaryota; kingdom Metazoa; phylum Chordata; class Amphibia; order Caudata; family Ambystomatidae; genus Ambystoma; species Ambystoma mexicanum. The sequence continues at coordinate 283,923,603 of NC_090927.1, forward strand.
GAAGAGAAAATATTCAGTGTGCAAAGAAGCCTAGAAGAGAACTGATGATGAGTGAGCTAGATTATATTGAGGTGAGCGAGGTAAAAGATCCCGAAAATGCGATAACAGAAGATAAATGGGATGATCAGGAACAGCCAGAAAATCTGAGTGATTTAATTGAGCTGATGGATAATAACAGCGACAAAGAAGATTGGGAAAGTATCAGTCTATCAGAATGGCAAACCATAGACAACTGCGATACCACAGATACAATCTCAAATTCTAAGGAACATAAGAAATTGAAGCCTCAACGAGAGACTTTCCCGAAAAACATCGGGAATCCAGGAAGAAGATCGGAGCCATTGATAAGAGAACTTGACACAGAAAAGGAATCTGTCAAATTCAGAACCCTGGAACAAAAAAGAAAAAAACAGGACAACAAAGGGATGAAAGAACGAAAGAGACAGGATAGCCCCAGTCCAAAACCAAAAAAGACACAAAAGATAATAAGCATATCGAAGCTAAGAAAAGTGAAGTGTTGCCTCTACCACCTCCAAAGAAATCCATTCTATTTAAAGGGTGCTATCTGAAACTAGAAACCGCAGCAAATGGACCCAAAAGGGTGGTACTAAATAGGAGCTACGTGATGGAGCTCTGCAATCAAGTTTCGCAACTTCATACGATATCAACTGAAGATATAAAAATAGTTGACTTCCCAAAGGAACAGAGAATGGACCAAGTCATTCTACATCTGTCTTCTAATAAGACCAAACAGAAATTCCTAAAAAAAAAGGGGATTTCGGTTGGAGGATCTGGACGATGACAAAAGGAAGAAAAATCAGCAACAGAACAAAGAAAAGAAGTGAAAGACGTGATTCCAGTATATAACAAAGACAAAGCGACAGAAAAAAAGCATACAACAATTAAATCAGTTGCTGAGACACCAATGGAAAAGGTCGAAAAAGGAAAAGAAGGGGGAAAAAAGGAAACCTTACAACAACCAAAAAAAAGCTATGAGGAAATGGAAACCTTGAGGTTCACAGTGGACAATTCGGAAAACCCAAAGAGCATAAAAAGTAAGCCAAATAAAGTAGACAACAACAAAAAGGATTGGTCATGGATAGCAAATGCCTTGATCTCTAAGAAGATACAATAGAGTAAGGAAAGCCAGCAGAAGCCGGTCCTCTGTGCCTCATGGAACACTAGAGGATTTAAACATCTGCTCTCTAAAGACAGTTCCTTTTTGGCCAAATATGATCTCATTTCAATTCAAGAATCATGGCTACGAGAACCTCCAATGTGTGAGGGCTATGAAGTGTACATAAACCCGGCCAGAAAGGGACCAAAGGGAAGACCATTTGGAGGCCTCATGATACTAAAGAAACGGGATAGTCCACTAAAAGTGTTAGAACACCACACACCAAATCCACACGTGCAAATACTCAAAATAAGACTTGAAGCAGACGACATGAAAACTGCGATACAAATGATTCTGATAAATACCTATTGGAGCGAAAATATGACAGGACCAGTGAGCTACTTAAAATCAATTATGAACGTAATTGATAAATCCATGTCGGAGGAGAAAGATCAGCTTATACTATTAAATGGTGACCTAAACATCAAATTGCTGGACAAAGAGGGTAAAATTAAAGAAATATAACATCTACTAGGAAAGGAAAAAACAGGGATGAAGGAAATGAGAATTTGTGAGATGAAGATGTTAAATGGCCAGACAAAAGGAGACTTGTTGGGAGCAAATACATGGCACGGTGGAAAATCAGGAGCATGTCTTGACTACTGTTTTGTTGGAGGAAACACGTTGGAGTGGATAAATTCCTTCCCAATAATTAAACGAACAAGTAGTGACCACTGTCTGCTAGCCATTGAACTCGCCTGGGAAATAATGTCTACTATAGCGAGTGAAAGATCAATGGAAACTGAGGTGTCATGGGGAAGAAACCGATTGAGACTAAAAAACCAGATAATCCCAAAATTGGTGCAGGGTTATAACGATGCAATAACCAAAGATGAGGAGGTGGTCGAGTATAAATGGCTACTGGAAGCCTACGAGGTCAAACATGACCCTACCAAAAGTAAGCAAATAAAAAAAAAACATGCATATGATGAACAGCTAGTGGCTAGGCGAAAACAATATAGAGCAGAGCTCAGATGTATAAAAAAGGATAATCGTATAGAGAAACCTGAACTACTGAAGAAGTGTCGCCTAAACTATAAAAATTGGCTGTGTGCAACTCGTCATCTAAGAATGCAAAGGGATGCCGAGAAAATGTTAGCTGCAATATCAACGAATAATGCTAGAAGTACATGGGACTTACTTAACAACAGGGAACGTAACCAATCGGCTATAGGAATTAACCAAGTCTCAGAGGAAAATTGGTTCCAACACTATACTGCACTATATGAAGGAGAAACCCAGGGACAAATCATAAATGAGAGGCCCGACAACACACCATGGGCACTGGAATTTGATAGAGATGACAACATAATTCTAATTAAAAACTCGGTACTTCCAGAGCAGCAGGCCCAGATGGTGTCTCCAACAAGCTGCTGAAAGAAAATTGTGAGGACTGGGCTGATCTAATATATACTCTATTCCAAAAAATTAAAAATGCTAGATTAATACCAACCACGTGGACGGAGGCTTACATCGTACCGATCTACAAGAAAGGAGATCGGGGAAACCCCAGGAATTACAGGCCAATAGCGCTCCTAGATGGAATTGGCAAGCTATTTGCATCACTTCTATTAAGGGATCTAAAGAAATGGGCCACCCAGGCTAAAATCTTGGATGAAAGGCAAACAGCCTTCGTTAGTGGAGTAAGTACCGCTCTGAATTTGTTTTTGATTAACCTGCTGAAGGCCAAGACTTTAGCAGGGAAAAGAAAACTCTATTTAGCTTTCATCGACCTCGAACAAGCTTTCGATGGAATAAATAGAGAACGCCTGTGGTCAAAATTGAAGATGTGGGGATGTCCAAAGGACCTGTTGGAAGCCATCCAAGCCCTATATACTGATACCTCAATCAAGGTCCAAATTACAGGAAACGGAGGGCTATCTAGGAAGATTAAAACCTCCAGGGGAATTAAACAGGGATGTGCGTTGGCTCCCTTCCTCTTTGTATTGTATATGGCCGACATGAAGACTACCCAAGAGCAGATTCGTGCATTCCCGCCGAAGGTAAACGGAAGAGAGATACCGTGGATGCTATATGCAGATGACGCAGTATTCGTAGACCAGACGCCAATAGGCCTGCAAAGACGGATTGAGTCATTCAATAAATATCTAAAAGATAACAGCATGAAGATCAACATCAAGAAATCTATGATCCTAACCATGAGATCTGGCAAGGGAAGTAAAGCTGCAGAAAAATCTCAGACGTGGTCTCTGGAAAATGAAAAACTGAAGGAAGTGGAAACCACAATGTATCTTGGGATAATGATAAATAGAAATTGTAATGAACAAGCACATTATACATTGATTCGGGAAAAACTAACGACCCTGACAAATCAAGGAATCTGCTTACATCGCAGGTATGGCAAATTTTCCCTAGCTCCAATAGTAACCTTTTTCAAGCAAAAAGTGGTGGTGGTCATTACGTATGGTGGTGAAGCACTCTTAGCCTTGAGATGGGAAGTCTGGAACATATGCGAGGCCTACTTTTGGCGAAAGATCCTGCGCCTTCCGACATTGTTACCGGTGGAGCTTATAAGAACAGAGCTCAGGCTTCAGTCTGTGGCTTCAATTGCTCTTTGGAAAACCCTAACTTTGTATAGAAAGTGTATCCTCGACAACCCATCCAAGCCGTTTGAAATCTTAATGCAGAGGGAAGTACCAAATGAGGATACTATGATTCGAAATTGGAAAAGAAGATGCAAAGCTAGCTTGAAACAGGCAAACCTTTCGGAAGACAACCTAAAGGAAAACCCAGATAAAGCCAAAAGATCCATCCGGGAAAAGGACTGGGAGCTGACACAGGAGCAAAGATTGAAAAGAAATCAATGTCATAATATTGTCTGGGGAAAAAAAGGTTTGAATATGCTGCCACCCTACTTGCTGAAATTCCCCTCTCACCATTACCGAGATCTGTTGATGCGCTGCAGACTTAACATCTGGCACTGCAGAGAGGTAAAATGGAAAAGAAGGCAAATTGAAAAATCAAATGCATACTGTAGATTCTGCAAAATTAAAGACCAACTTGAAACTATCAGACATGTAATGTTATCCTGTCCGGCCTTGAAATCAAAAAGGGAGAACTACTTGGGTAATTACATGAGCAACATCACTGAGGAGACGGAAGAAGAATACTGGGAACGGCTCCTGACCGTTGATAAGGTCGGCAGAACCCTTGACGCATTAAAATTTGTTGAACTATTAAACTTGGACCAGGAGGAAGAGGATATTGGACCTAGAGATAATTCTAATTCTAAGGAGGTAAACTAGATCTACTTAAATAACTATTTAAATAACTCCTTCATTATCTACCTCTAGCCAATTGATGGGACAAGGTGCTGTTGAGGGAACAAACTATGGATATGGTTCTACTGAATGAAAATGAACTAAATAATAAAATAATGGAGTAATTAACTAATGTTTAAGGTTTAAATATGTTTAACCAATAAAACAAAACAAAAAAAAATATAATAATGGCATATATTGGTGCAGCCTGCATGCACATACACGGGAACAACAAGCATGAATAGATTTCTGTACTAATATATGTTGTGTGCAAAGGTGGCATGACATGCATTGGAAAATGTTCCTGTGCACGGTTAATGATTTGCAACTATTGGGTTTTTGCATGTGCTACCATACAAAACCAATTACAAACTGTATGGATTTCTACCCAATTTTGCAAGGAAAGTGCTGTAAAATGTATAATTCTAACCCAATGTTTCAAATATTTTCTTGGGAGTGAGACACCCCATCAAGCAACCCTTGTTTGGTTTGGGCTCCCTCCCTGTTCTCCGTCGATCCTGCATAATTGGCTTAAACATTTAAGCCTCTTCAGTTCATTAGCCTCCACTGTGCATCATTTTATCTGACTGCCACTGTGTATGATGTGTGTTTTAATGTGCACACAGGGACAGGGTGCTCCTTAATGCTGGCATCACGCACCACATGCCGTCATGCCATCCTATGTATATATATATATTTATGGATATGATACAAAAGCTAGTCTGATATAAACCTTTCTTCAGTAGAGAAATCTAACTTTGCTGTAGTTGATGATTTGCAGTTGTAGAAATAAACCATATTTGGGTTCCTCCACACAAACTCAAGGGGAGATTTCTCGAGTCTCCTATTTGCGGGGGTGCCGCAGCTGGCCCAGTGCAAAAAATCATAAGAGGGCCACACCAAATGTTTTGCCCCGGGCCTCACCACATCTTGTGACAGCCTTGGTTAAGAAGGGGCCATTCCTGGAAGAGGAGGGTCTTCAGCTCCTTCCTGAACTGTAGAAGCGAGGGGGTAAGTCTAATGTTGATGGGGAGTCATGACACAGACAGAAAAGGCCTGTCTTCTTTCCTTCCTGCATCAGCAGAGTTCACGTCTGCACATGTCCTTACTTCTGGTGGATAGTAGGCCTGAATGGATGTTGAGTTCCTCATTGAGGTAGCTTGGGGCCCTCAGGTTGACAGCCTTGCAGATGAAGCAGCAGAATTTGATGATGGCACAGGCTTGCAGCGAGAGCCAGAGCAGTTTGATGAGGGTCGGGGTGATGTGGTCGAATTTGATGAGTCATGCTGCAGCATGTAGGACACATCTCAGGGTTGCCATAGTAGTCTCAGGACTTCACAGGTGATGGATAGAGTTAGCGAAATAGAGGAATCCATTTGCACAAACTGGTGGCGATTAGCAAGGTACGATTTGGACCAGCTGAGCACTATTTCACTGATCCTCATGCAGTGATGTAGATTGTCGGTGAGTGCCTGATGGTTTAATGTGTCAATGCTGCCGAGAAGTAAGCCAGGAAGCAAGGGTGTCATCATTGAGGATTTTAAGGGCGTTGTCAATCACCTTTATGGTAGCTGTTTCTGTGCTGCACCTGGGTCTGAAGCCAGATTGGTAGGACTGAAGGAGGTTTTTGGCTTCGATGTGTTGGAGGAGTTACCTAGGAAGGGAAGATGGACGATGGCGGTAGTTTCTGGGGTTGTCAAAGTTGAGTATTGGTTTGTTGAGAGGCGGCAGGATTTTTCCAGTCTTGAGGGTCAATGAGAAGGTACCTTGAGTTGGGGATTTGCTGATGATTTTCAGGTAACGGAGGAGTGCTTCAGTTAGAATGGTCTTAAGTACAGAGGCATGGACGATGTCATCCATGTGCTATGTGTCCTTGAGAGATGCTAGGGTGGCAATGAGGTATTCTATCATAAGTGTCTTGAAAGTTTTCCAGGAATTTGTGGTTTGTTGAGATGGGATGTATAGTGTGCTGTCAGTTGTAGCACTGGTGTATATGTGTTGCTGGGTCATGCTGATTTTGTTGATGAAGAATAGGTTGGTCGTGGAATTTTTGGCAGGAATGCGTTACGGGTGGGTTGGGTGGAAGATTGATGCAGTGCTCGATGGCTTTTAAGAGGGCTCTGCTTTCATTGTTGGACTTAGCTATGGCGTTTTAGTAGTAGTTGGCCTTGGCAGTGTTGATCAGTCATCTCTGTGAATCACAGAGTTCATTGAGCAGGGTGAGGTTGGATTCGCTGCAAGATTTCCGCCAAGTCTTTTCTTATTTTTTGATGCTTTGTCTGTTGAAGTGGAGTTCTAGAATACCAGGATGTGGGAAGCTTAGACTTGAGGGTGCATGTTTCAATAGGGAATGGCAGTTGTTATTGGTTGTGAGGGTGGTGGTGTGTTCTTGAAGAAGTGAGCTACAGGCTTGGTTCTTCAGAAATAGATCAGCCCATATGAAGTTGACTTTGGCAAAGTATTCTGTGAGTGCCTCCACTGGGAAGTTATTCTGTGATCTGAAGGCTTGTTTGCTGGGGTTCTGATGGGTTTGCTTGACTGGTGTGGTGTGACTAATATCAAACAGGGTTGCCAGATGGCCTGACCAGTTGAGCTGGATTAGGGAGCTGTGATGGAGGTCCTTCATGAGTGGCTGCCTTGGGGAAAACCCTTTTGGCCTTGTGCTTACTGGGGATTGTTTCTTGGGCGTTCCGAGCCCCGTTGTGCACCGCTCTCCCTTCCCGACCCCAGACTTCCTTCTCCCTCCCGCCTCCCAAGCCCTGCCACCTTCCCGATTGGTTCTCTGTCCAGTTTTGACCAACCCTCCCAGGGCAGCCCCCTGCCTGTGCAGCCCTGCTGCTAAGGGCCCTAGGCAAAGGGCAGCTCCTGCAAGAGGCAGCTCCCTACAGTGTCTACAGGTGTCAGCAGGGGAAGCCAGCTGCCAGCCATCAACCATCTGCGACTAGGGCAGGTAAGCATGGCCGGGGTTGGGTCACCCTACCCTGCAAACCTGACTATTAGCAAACTCTCAAACTTAGGTGCGTTTTTCTCCTGTTTTAAAAACTGCATTGTCAAAGTATTTAAAATTGCATTGTGAAACCTAGGTCTTTTTGTCATGATGCCTACCCCCGGGGACCCAGACCAAGTCCAGCAACCCCGGAAGCAGGCATCAAGTTATCCCAAGCAAGCCCAACAACTCCTGCTAGGGGCTATTTGGGTGCAGTCCTGGCGTCTCTGGCGCCAGGCTCATATGGAGAGTCAGTCCTGGCGCCATAGATGCCAGGCTCAGATTAAAACTTACCTGATGCAGACCATGCTGCAAGAGCTCCAAGCCAAAAGAGACTTGGAAGGGACTACTTTACCTAGGGACTATTTTTTACTTGGGTGGGGCTGGGGAGGAATACTTACCTGGCACTACTTTGGGGGCTATTTAAACCACGCCCGAAGAGCAGCACACGCTTCGCGTTATTCTGCATCCAGCAGCGTAACGCTCACCGTGCCTACAAGTCTGCATCCAGTCTTCTGCCACGCCCGCCTCGAGTCTGGAGCTACTAGAAAAAGGGAGAAAGAAGGAGAAAAGGTTAGAACAAGAGCAATACCTTTCATCCTTACCTGAATTCCCGATCCATCGTGCCTTCGAGCTGGAAGAAAGAAGTTATTTTATGAGCATCGCCTCGTCTGCTGCAGCGCGCGCTGAACTCACCGGCCTTCGCAGCATCTTCACATTCCACTGCATCCTCCTGCATGTTCCCGCCACACTCCGGCACCTAAGGAGAAGACAAGAACAGCAAGGTGAGCCAAGGGAATACACAGAGGCAATATTAGTTACCCCCCCATAGACTTACCTGATTTTACCACCGGTGGTACTATTCTTCTTCACGAGTCAGCGCAGCTTCCACTGCATCTTCGCCGAACCCCGGCCCCTAAGGGGAAACAAAAGGACAGCAAGGTGAAACAAAGGGACAAACAAGGGGAAACCTCCTCACCACAATAGACTTACCTGATTTTACCGCCGGAGGCATTATTCCCTGAGACTTCATACTTTCTCTCAGCGCCTGAATAAGGGCGAAAGCAACAGGTTACATATTGACATTATTTTATCGAACTGTGTTGGATAATACAAATCCTTACCTGAATATTACCGGTTGCCACGAGGAACTCTTCGCTAGGGTCAAGCTGCAACCTGCAAGGAATCGGACAAGAGTGAAAGTCAGACATTTGAACTCTTACGAACTACATACTTACGGCGTCTTGCCGGGAATCTCGGAGTCAATATTGTTGTGGAACTCACCAATTCCTTCGAGCCAGTGAAGCAACTGGTTATCTACGCGCCCCTGCGCTCTATGCAGGATGGAGAGCTCATCTTTCCAAACCATCAGGTGAGACTATAAGAGGGGACATCAAAGGTGATCAGTGGGGAGAACAGTAGGAGTGGGGGAGGGTTAACGCTCAACTCCACGGGTGGTTAATTCCCTTTCTCCATTTGCAGAAGAATATTCCTACGGGCCAAGCAAACGAAGCTAGGTGGGCCAGTCCAGTCCGTCATCTCGGCACTACGCGTCACATTGGTGGAGACCGCAGCTGTCCAGTTCAGATCGACGCCCCTGTGGGAGCCAGTTGAGCGTAACACTTTTTTCCCACTATTCAGGACTCTCAAACTTAGGTGTGTTTTTTCTCCTGTTTTAAAAAATTGCATTGTGAAAGTATTAAAATTGCATTGTGAAACCTAGGCCTTTTCCCCACTATTCAGGACTCTCAAACTTAGGTGGGTTTTTCTCCCGTTTTAAAAATTGCATTGTGAAAATATTTTAAATCTGTCTGTCCTTGTGTCCAATTTTTCAAATTGTCTCAACTCTCTCGCCTGCTTACACCCTGCCCTGTGTCCTTCCCTAGTGCTATCCCCTTCCCTCTCCCTTCCTCTTCTCTCCTCTCCTCTCCTCTCCCTACCTACTCTATGGTGCTCTCTCTCTCTCCTATTTTATCTAACTGCTTCTCTATCGACTATCCTGCACTCCTCACAAAATCTGGTAGGAAGAGGTTTAAAAAGGACATCCTGGTTTCCAACCCAGACCTCCCTATCGCGGACACCTACGCCAGTGCCTCCTCCAGACAAACTTTCACCGACATCCTCTTGGTCGTTTTCTCACCAGACCTATGGACTCTACATATGGTCTCTGTGCTCTCTCCCTTCTCTTCCTCTCCCATTAATGGTGGCACACAGTGGGAGGCCCTCCTGGCCTCCTTCCACTCCTCTAAGGTCATCATTTATGTTTATGTGAATGGAACCATTTTGGTCCAAGGCCCTGAAGCCAACATTCTCCTCTTCGATAGAGGCTTCCCGCGCCTCATCAATTCCCTTTCTTCTCCTGCTGGCCCCTCTCCCCCTCCACAGCTTCCTCACCTCCCCCTGCTGCCTCCTCCTTGGCTACCTTGCTCTCTCCTCCTTCCCTTTCTGTCCCCCCCGGGCTTTTTCTGCACCTCCGCAGGCCATACCTCTGATTTGTACCCGCCCCGGAAGTCTTTCAAGGACGGCAACCTTCTCCATATTGCCACTCTAAACTCTCGCTCAGCTGTCAAACACTCCGACATCTGCCGCCTTCTCAAGGAACTTGACCTCGATATCCTCAGTCTCACCGAGACATGGTTCACGGCCAGTTCTGTCACAAGCTTTGACACTCTCCTCCCTAACGGTTACAAGATCTTCTCCGCGCCCAGGTCCAACCGCTCTGGAGGAGGTGTAGCCCTGATCTTCCCAGAGTGGATTCCTGCCTCTGTCATTCCTACGCAGGCCTACTCCTCTTTCGAATGCCTCGTCTACAGGCTCGCTCTCTCCTAGCCATTCCCTTACTGTGGCTACTATCTATCGGCCACCTGGTCAGATCTCCTCCTTCCTCTCCAAATGGGCAGACCTCTCCTCTTCCCTTCCAGTCTCGACCACTCAACTCCTCCTTCTTGGAGACTTCAACATCCACCTGGATGCTTCCTGTCCTTCCTCTGGACTCTTTCGTGACCTCTGTGACTCTCTCACACTCTATTCTCCCCTCTTGACCGACTCACTCTGCAGGGCACACTCTGGATGTTCTGATCTCCTCAGAACTTCCCCTTTCTATCCCTCTCACCACTCCTCTCTCCTGGAGCGATCACTTTCTCTTTTCCTCCCAGCTCACCCTCTCTATCCCTCAGGCCAAGCCAACTCCATCACTGCCACCCACCTTATCGGTCATCCGACCCATGAAGTGCGTTTCAGTTGAGGCTTTCGCCACCACTTTCCCACCCCCTCTTTCCCTTTGGCTGACTCACACCCTGACACTGCCCTTTCCATGCTCCACCCTGCTATAGCTGATACTCTCTATGTTCTTGCCCCTGTCATGAAGATCCACCTGAAGCCCAAAGCCAAGTGGAACTCCTGGAACGACTCAGACCTCGTCACCCTTAAACGCAAGTGCAGGGTGGCTGAGAGAAAATGGCGTGCTTCTTGTGCATCCTCTGACAAACTGGCCTGCCGCCTGCTCCAAAGGCTTTACCGGCTCTCTGTCCTCACCAAAAAGGGAGCTCACATCCAAGCCCGCGTCTCTGCGGCAACTAACAACTCGGCTGAACTCTTTTAAAATCTGCAAGGAACTGGCCAATCCTGCCGCAGTCTCTACCTCGCCTGTCCCTTTCCAGGCCATCTGCATGGTACTGGCTTCTCATTTGATCTCTAAAACTCAGGACATCCTGTCTTCTCTCTCTTCCTCTCCCCTTCCTCCTACTCCCTGCTCTTCCTCTTGCCCTTCTTCGGCCACCTCTCCTCCCTCCTTCTCTGCCTTTCCCCTGTTCTCCCCAGATGAGGTTGCTAGACAAGTCCGATCTATGAAAGTCTCATCAAAACAGGTTCATCCCTGTTCCTTCAAAACCATCCAGGACCACATTGACTCCCTGGCTCGTGCCCTGGTCGACTTCTGCAACCACTCCTTTGTCACTGGAGTCTTCCCTTCCCCCCTGAAGCGCTCCCTTGTGCACCCTCTTAAGAAACCCTCTGTCGACCCATCCTGCTCAGCTAACTATCGCCCAATCTCCATCACTCCTTTCCTGGGCAAACTCTTGAAAAAACTGGCCATCTCCCAGCTCAATCTCCAGACTAAATCTGTTGGCTGTCTCCATGACCATTAGTCTGGCTTCAGAGCTGCCAGAAGCACAGAAACTGCTCTCCTGAACATCCGTGAAGACCTGCTCTCCAACCTTGATTTCAACACCCTCTGTGTCCTTATCTTACTAGATCCCGCTTCTGCCTTTGACACGGTCAACCATTCCATCCTGCTCAACCATCACTGTGATAACCTGGGTATCACCGGTCAAGCCCTGGCGTGGCTGACTTCTTTCCTCTCTGATCGACCCTCCCAAGTTCAACTTGGGTCCTTCCTCTCCTCGATTTCTACCTGTGGTGTTCCCCAGGGGTCAAACCTATCCCCCTGGCTGTTCAACCAATCCCTGGGACTTCTTGCCCACTGCATTGCCACGCTCCGCCCCAACTTCCAGTGCTATGCAGATGACACTCAGCTCATTTCAGGCTACCCTCAGCCACCTCTTCTCCCTCTCTCATCTCTGATGGTCTGTCCACCATCCAGGAGTGGTGTGCTGCCAATGATCTCTGCCTTAATGCCAGGAAGACTGAGATTCTCCTCATCAGCACACCCGCTCCGTCCTTTCCTGTCACTCTCTGGCCGGCCTCTCTTGACCCTCTTCCTGTTCCCACCTGTGAGGCTAAAAACCTTGGGGTCATCTTTGACTCCACACTCCTTCTCTCCTCATCTCCGACGTCTCTAAGAAGTCACACTACCAGCTGCATCTCGTCAGAGGTATCCATTTCGTCTCCTTCCCCCAGAATCACACTGTCTCCAGAGTTCTGGTTCTCTCTAGGCTGGGCTATTGCAACAGCCTCTTTCGAAATCTGCCTGCTTCTACTCTCCGCCATCTGCAACTCATCCAGAACAGGACTGCATGGCTTGTCCTTGGCCTCAATCCCAGGGATTATATCTCTTTTAGACTGAAATCTCTACACTGGCTCCCTGTGGCTGGGAGGATTAAGTTTAAACCCCCTGCATTGTCTACAAAGCCTTCCAGGGCCTGGGGCTTCAATACCTTCAACTCTCTCTTCCTAAATATCTTCCTTCTCAAGCTCTTCGCTCATCCGCCTCCAACTCCCTCAGGGTCAGTCGCTTCTCCAAGAAACGAGTTGGTGGTAGATCACTTTCTTCGGCTGGAGCCTCCCTCTGGAATGGCCTCCCTGCCTCCCTGAAACTGGAGGAGAATCATCTCCGGTTCCGGAAGCACCTCAAAACCCTTCTCTTCGCTTCTGCTTTTTCTCCACTCCCCTGCTGACTTCCTGGCTGAAACCGAAACTGCACTGGTTACCTGGCCACCATCTGATCTCGGGCCCAGGTCCCCTCCCCCGCCAGACGCACACCTGCACTGCCTTCCTGGCAACCCCCGTACTTGGGGACTGTTTCTGTATCCCTACAGTCCCACTACCAGCACTTGACACATGTTGTCTGTACTTACCCTTGCCACTTGCTGGCCGTACTTCTTATTGTTATTTATTCTTTTATCTCATGTACTGCACTGTCCCCTCCCCGGTCCCCGCCGCACTCTCCCCCTTCCCCTTTCCCATGCACTTGCACAATCAGAATGACACCTGGCCTAGTAGGATCGTTGTCTGTCTTCCCTCTGTTCCCCCTCCTTTTCCTCGTCGCGTCTTGGATCACTTGTGTATAGGCACGTAATAGATGCCATATCATATATCACAAGTCAGTTTTAGTCCTATGAGAGGCACCAAATTGACTGTAGTTTCCATTTGGCACAACATCAAAATCACAGCGGAAGACAACATCTGCTTGGCACTCGAACGCCTTGCAATCTGAATGGTCTTCAACACTATTCATGACAGTACACACACTTCTTGAATAAACTGGACTCCATAACATAAGACTACAATAGATGAACTCATTCCTAATGGACAGAAAAGAAATCCTGTGTCTCCCACTTTATAGTTCGAACCCACTACCCGTTGCCCGTGAGGTTCCCCGGGGACCAAGCCTCTCGCCGCTCCTTTTCAACATCCATATGACCCTTTTGATAAAGACCATGAAATCTTATGAGCTCACCAGTTACAACTATGCGCAAATCATATACAAAATAACCAATGACAGAAAATCCAGCCTTACCCTCAGCAACTGTCTCACATGAACATGTTAATGGATGATCGCCAACTACCTAAAGCTCAACCGAGACAGAATAGAAATAATTATACTCTCACCTCATGTCGCACCTGAAACACCTCCACCATGGATTTTGGAAATGGGTAACTATCCTAAACCATCTAAAGGGATCACAAACCTATGCAAATTAATGGACAACAGGCGCACGCTGGAACCCCAAGTCAATGCAGCATTCAAAAAGTGATTCTACCATCTCTGCCCTATCTGACGTATTATGCCTTACCTCTCCTTCGCACACTCAGAGCGCTGGCCGTCAAGTCACTTATTCTTTCAAGAATCGACTATGCAAAATGCATTTACCTTGGTATGTCTGTCTACCATAAAAAACACGTCAACAATGCCAAAACACTCCCCACTGCTGTTACTTCTTGAAACAAAAGACCCCGTCCTCCACCAACCTGGCAGCTAAATAATTATTATCTAGGCTTCCCGGACCTGGTAGAGAAAATCCAAACAACCACTTCCTTATACTTTGAGATTAATATAGGCTCAATAGATAACACTGTTGTGCTCTGGGAGGCCTATAAACATTCCTCAGAGGTGAAATTTTTGGATGGACTGCGGCACACAAGAAGGCACATGGGAGGGATGTGGAGGTCGCTGGACAGGAAGTGCAGCGAACTGAAGCATTGTACACCAATACTAACCTACCTGAAGACCATAGAAAGCTGATTTTAGCACAAAAGAAGCTACAAAACCTAACACTAAACTGCGCAAAACAGGCACATATAGCGATGCGAGCAAGACTATATGAGACAGGGGATAAAGCTGGCAAAATACTGGCATGGCTGGAATGGAGAGGTGAAGGACACCAGCAGGTTAGGCACATTACTACAGAAAGCGAAGAGCAGGTCACAACAGATCAAGGAATTGCGGAATGCTTTGCAGACTACTATGAAAAGCTATACCACGCCCACGCAGACCCTATTGATAATACAATCCTAGATGAGATCAATCTGCCAGCACTGAATGATACACAGAAAGCGTGTTTAGAGGAGGAGATAACGGAGGAAGAGCTGGTATCCGCTTTATCACATCTACAATCAGGGAAAACCCCGGGCCCAAATGGTTTTCCAATGGAGACCTGGAAGAGAATAGGTGGCAGCGAGGTAGCCCCACACATGTTGAGTATGTTCCTAAATTCAAAAGAACTGGGAAGTCTCCCACCGGACCTCAGAAAAGCCCCTATAATAGTGATTCCCAAAGAGGGGAAACCCCAAGATAGTTGTAGTTCCTATAGGCCGATCTCTCCTATTAATGGCAAAGCCAAACTCCTCGCGAATATACTAGGTAACAGATTACAAAGGGTGATAACATCTCTGATCCATCCAGACCAATGTGGCTTTATGCCGAAAAGAACCACACGCATGAATATTTGCAGACTATACCTGGCCATTGAGTGCATCAGCACTGCAGGAATCGCTAGCACTGCTGGCAATCGATTTCGAAAAGGCATTTGACTCGGTCTATTGGGAGGCTTTATGGGCAACAATGCGTAGAATGGGCTTCGGGGAGCAATTTATTGGCTGGGTGCAGCTCCTATACAACTCCTCGACGGCAGAGGTCAGAGTGAATGGATGGACATCCCGCAGTATTAAACTGGGAAAAGGGACAAGACAGGGCTGCCCCCGTTTTGCATTGCTGTTTGCATTGGTGATCCAACCCCTGGCAATCCTGTTGAGGAGCACACAATCCTAACGGATTTCCACTGGGCTCACAACTGGGAGGATAGAGTTTCCCTATATGCTGATGACTTACTGATTTATCTAAGTAGACCAGCAGACTCTTGCCCTGTAGTCACGCGGATACTGGAGAGAAATGGGTTGTTCAGTGGATTGAGAATGAATTGGGGCAAATCAATACTATTCCCGGTTAAAAGGATAAGTGGCATTATTCCAGATACCTGTCCATACTGAGTGGAAAAAAAGCAATTCCGCTATCTTGGCATAAACATCACGGCGAATCTAGGAGACTATGTGCCTAAAAACGTATATCCAATAGTGACTAGATTCGCAAATGACGTGAATCACTGGACGTCTCTACCTCTTACTCTGCTGGGGAGAGCGGCGCTGTTTAAGATGCTGACACTCCCGCGATTTGTATACATCCTACAGAATGCACTGTTACACATACCCTCGATAGAATTCCGTAAAATAGACAGGATACTTAGGAAATTGCTATGGGGAGGGGGACACCCGAGGATAGCTCTGCGCACCCTACAACGCTCTATATGGGAAGGTGGCATTGGTCTCCGACACCTACAAACATATTATTGGGCCACCCAAATGGCGGTTGTAAATGACATTCTGCATGGAAACACTGAACTCCCCCACACACGTGCAGAGGCACACGCACGACAGGGAAGCTCCCCGCAGGAAAGTCTATACCAAACCATTAAACACCCACCTCCCTGCACAATGGTAACTCACACGGCACAGATTTGGGTGGAAACGCACAGGCACATAGGGTGGGACAAAAGAAATCACCCCGGTTCAGCCGCTGTGGAAAAACAGATACCTGACTGAACTCAATGCGCTCCTGAAATGGGCAAACTGGGAGACAGCTGGCATAGCGAAAATCGGCGATGTAGTACACAAAGGCACAATGATATCTTTTGAGAGCCTAGTAGATACATTTGATCTAAGGGCACACTTGCTGGAACTCTCTGATATGCCTGATTGTACGCCAATCGAAAGAAACATTGTCCTCGACCGGGTAGATGTGAAAACAACCTCCATAATGTACAATGCAATATCCTCTTTTGCAACACCAGAGCTATGTAGCTTGAAAGCCAAATGGGAAAAAGACATAGGGACGTTACAACCTGAGGACTGGACCACAGCGCTAATGCACCCTAGAGAATCTGCCATATCTGCAAGGATTAGACTGGTAAAGCTCAAAATACTGCACAGGGTATACTACCCAAGAGTGGCGTTATATCAATGGGGTAAAACTACAGACCCTAACTGCCTCAGATGCCATCAGGAGGAAGGTACCTTCTTCATATTGTATGGGAATGCACGCAAATTCAACATTTCGGGCAGCAATGTTGTGACAATCTTTCGAGGGTCATGGGACGAGTAATACCTATGGATCCCATGCCAATATTACTTGGGGTGGAGGGGGATGACGTGATGTCACCTTTTGAGAAGCTGTTGTTTTCAACTGCTACTGGCACATCCAAAAGGAATGTGGCACAACTATGGGGTTCAGACGTAGCCCCACAATTTGAACAATGGGTTTCAGCTGTGGATGCGAGCATTGCAATGGAACACCGGGTATACACAACTCGAGGATGCCCGGGGAAAGCGCACAAGATCTGGCAGAAGTGGGAGGAATGCTAGGTAAACACAGTAGACGCCACAATGGTCAGAAAATATGTAGATAGCAGTTGTTTTGTACACACAATGCAGAGCATCCGATGGAACCATGTAACAGCACCCAAACAATGTATTATATTTGTACCCTGTGTATTAAGTTTGTATATTTTCATGCGATGACGTTTGTCGTTTTCACCAAAGAAAATCAATAAAATGTGTTAATAAAAAAAACAATGCCAAAACACAGCAGTTACACTACTATTCAGATTCAATAGGAGGGAACACAACTCCGGCTCTCTGAGCACGCCACTAGCTGCCAATCAATAAAAGGATCGAGTCCAATGCCCTCTGCATCGTTCACAGAGCACTTCAAGGTCAAGGAGCAGAATTCCTCCAAAACAAAATCTTACTCTACCAATGATTGACAAAGATATCATTAGAAACCAGAAGATTTTGCAGAGAAAGACGCAGAGGCTCTGGATTTTCCACAATAGTGGCTAAACACTGGAATTCTATACTAAGGGAAATTCGCACCCTGACGGAACCACCTAAAGTTCAGTAAAAATCTCAAAACCTGCCTGTTCACTGCTTAACAGACAGAAAGTTTAACCTAACTCCATAAAGCAGCAGAAACTACCTTGCTCAATAGTTCGACTTTAAAGCGCAGACACAACCCAAGGTAACGCTGTGCTGGCTCCTGATTGTACACATACAACACATCTCATCATCCCTGTCTCTTCCCTATCTAAACCTCAAACCAGGACATATTCACACATTAACCACTTAAGCCATACACCTCTCACCATAATGCAACTGGCAGCAAGACCAATAATTTAAAAGCACTACGGAAACACCAAGAACACTCGCTGTCTTTTTCACTAACCCTTAACGAATCACCACACACAAACGCTAACCAGCCACTTGTACATGGGCTTTAAAAAAGACGCAAAACCCAGACTTTGAACATCAGAAAGATATCCCTCGAACTACAACTGACATAAACAGCCCCTGTCCAACAAATGCCCCCACAGTATAATCTTTGGTCCCCATCTTCACAAAAAGCTTTTAATGCCTCCTACAGTTCACACATAGAATGCAGGCAAGCACTGCAATCTCACCTTTCCCGCTCCTCCTAACAAACCAAACCCACCCACTCTCTGCCAAAACCATGGGAGTGCCTGGAGAATATGCAAATTATATAGTGGGTGGTACAATTCCTAATAATATAACATAACACATCCTAATAACAGGTATAGTTGCATTGCCATCATCATAAGGCCAGGTAAACCACCAAATGCCCGGTATTATCATCAGACAGCCAGAGGTAAAACCATGTGCAATGTACTGGCGTCATATTACCAGAAGCTGGAATAATATGGCCAGGTAGTACCACAATCTACTCTGGTATACCTGTCAATAACTCACAATATATGCAAGGTAGTAACATGATATGGCCAAGTACAAGCACCATATGCCTTGCACTCAGACAATGTTCCTCATATGTCAACCATATGTTACGTTATTTGGCTTTTATTCTGTGCAACTCACCACCATAGTTATCTGGTTGGTTGTCATTGCATATTCTTGTGCCCACGTACTTACCTGGAAAGCCAGATATTGCCATCATATGCCCAGATAATTTACACATTTGCCCTTGTACACTCATCTACATGCACTTTCTGTCATATGCACTGTCATATCTACATGCCACGCCCTGATGCTTGTAGAGTTACCGGTGTGTTACAAAACAATATAAAATACAATAAATGGACTCTCACACTAAACCTTCCACCAACAAACACCCTCACAAGCCCTTGCAGCTGTATGTACTTATAGAGATCATCCCACACTCCCAAGCGGTTCAGGATAAGGCAAAGGCCGTGAGATTTAATTTAAGAGACCAGGGGGTAGGGAGTTACTCTTAAAGTCCTTTACAAGATTACATTATTGCACGCTTTATAGATGTAGTGCACATGCAGGAACAAACGCCATTTTAGATACTAGCAGCCATATTGAAACAGAAGGCTTAAACGCAGCACAGCAGTCAGCATCACAGGTCTAGGCCGCAAACTTGAGGAAAGGAATAGGTTGTATCCTGGGCACTGATGAGAAAGGCCAGAGCAGCAGAGATCCATAAACCCTTCTTGTCTTAAAAGTTGACAGCCGTCGTGCTTAGGGAAAAATGTGCCCTGCAAGGCAACGGGAGAAGGGCCGAGTGTCTTTGTACGATACAAACCCAAATAGCACCCAAATGCCCTAGCCTTAGGACCTCTGAATCCCAAGATACCAGCCAGTCTCAGACCACAGATCATAAACCTGCTAGACCCACAATCGATAAAGAAAGATCGGAAACAGGGCTCTCTTACCTTTACTTCTGGTACATGTTGATTTGCACTGCAAGGTGCAATGAGAAATATAATTTTAGCCCATAATGAGGGTCGAAGACCTTGGAGAGGTGACGGCTGTATGAAATCGAGTGAAGTTTGTGAGTTAGTAAGACCTCGGCTTTTCCCCTGGGCAAAGGGATCAGGTGACCCATACTGAAACTCTGCCCTTCCAGCAGTCCCTTCGGTTAGTCTGTCAGGCCTATATCTGGGTGAGCACATTCTCAAAGCTCTCCATGATGGAGTTTGTAGTGGCTGTACTCAGTGATGAGGTTAAGTTCCCAGTGTGCTTCCCTGTGGTGGTTGTCTCGTGGTCACTAGCCCTTTTGGTGGGGAATTTCTTGGAAATTCATAGTGGGTATGGGTAATTAGTTTTATAAAGCACACTATCATTGAGTGGGTATCTTAGCGCTATCTAGCAAATGTCATAGGTCAATCAGTAAAATAAGTCTATGGTAAAAAAAAAGATATGTTTTAAGGCTTTTACAGAAGGTCAGCAAATCCAGTTTCATTCGAAGTGAGAGGATAAGAGAATTACATCTTTTTGCTTCCTGCACTGTAAAGGTACAACCTCCAATTCAGTCTCTATGGTATTTAGGGACGTCCACCAGCGTATCTTTGCCTTTTCTTAAAATTCTCCCTGGTTTATATGTTTCAGATTTATTGGTGAGAGGGAATAAGGAAGACTGCTAGAGACTCATACACAATGCATAGACTTTTAAATTCAATGAGTCTGTGAACCGGTAGCCAAAGAAATGTGTGCAATGCTGGGGAGATGTGATCAAATGTGTTCTTGTTCTAAAGGGTGCTTGCCATTGTGTTATGGACAGATAATAGTTTTTGAATAGATGCTTTTGGAAGACCCAGATAAATACGGTAACCAAAATCGAGCCTTGATGATACAAGGGCATTCATCACCAGTACCTGATGCAAACATTTTAGTAATCGCAGTATGTTTATTAGTTGTGTTATCATTAAGAAGCATGTAGAGATCACCTTTGAAATTTGTCTCTCCACTGATTTTTTCACCTCCCGATTAGGTCTTCGGCAAGTTCCAAAATTATCAGGCCAATTTAAGGAGGACTAGATATTTGGTTTTTCATTTATTAACAATATCTCTGTCTTGTCCGGACTTATCTTTACAAAGTTGTTATTCATCCAATGCTCAATTAAACAGAAAGTGATCCAGATCTTATGTGAGGTACGAGTGTCTCCTTGTTTTAGGTCAACCAGGAGCTGGGTATAACCCGCATAACTGAGGAACATGATCCCCAATGTACTCAGTGTCTCCATCAGTGGTTTAAGGTTAAGATTAAACAGAATCGTTGATATTGATTATCCTTGAGTAGCACTGCATCTCACTTGTTGAGGTTTTGAGAAATATGGGCCTAATTGTACTTGTGTCAGGGTAGTAAAAAATGATTGCTTCCATTCCAGGACTGTACCTCGGAAACCTTGCTTATGTAATCTATTGTACAGGATGGTTATATGTGATATTATCATTGGAGAAAACATCAAGGGTATATTGATATTATTTTAAAGGCACTAAACACCCTGCCTTTCCTTTTTTAGGACTGGTGCAATTATCTAAGCAAACTCCAGTCCTAGAATATTTGGGGAATGTGTTGAAAAGTGCCTTTAAAACAATATCGAGTCTGGTCAGTATACAGTACACTTATCTACTGTTGACAATGGGAGAATGTCTAGTGGTGATCCAGAACATCGAGGAGCCTAAAGGTTTACCCACGGATTGTCTTTTCAGTATATTGAAAGTCTAAAATGTCTATTGTATCTTGTACTTGGTCTGGTTCCATAACCAGATGGTGAGGACCCTTTATGTGTTATACATAACTTTATGCTGTGATAAACCATAAAAGCATTTAAAAGGTCACATTCTTTACATCGTACATAAAATCAGAAGTTGCTTATTTACAATACATGTAAAAAATGTAGGATAAAAAGGACTTGGACCAGTGCACATAAATTACATTCATACGCTAAAATTTTAGAATAAAAGAAAAATTAATACAGTGCATATATGTTTCAATCACATTTCGCCCTGCATAACCAGCCCAAGTGTACGAATTTTGCAATAAAATAAACCAAATTCACACCTGATGTGTTCTTGCAAAAATTCACAGCCAGATCGGTTTATCTTTCAGTCAGAATACTGGCAATAAGTAACAGTCAGCCATGAATAACTGGGACAAAACAAAGAAAAGTGTTAGATTGAATCCGCCGAGTTGCCACATACTTTACAGCTCTTCTACAGTGTATTTAGCCACTTTGAGAGTATTAGTGTGTAATTGTATATATAAATTTCGGGCGGGCATATGCTGCAGCTATACATTCCAAATACAATTCAAATCGCTCTACCCGTTTCAGCACTTTATAAGAGGCACCCATCTTCAGCACAACACAGGCACTTTTCATCTGATTTATAACTTTCTGGCACTGGATTTTAAACCAGGCCTTTGAGGTCAGAGTTCGGTCCTCTGGTTTTTCCAAACAAGTCCCCATATCCAGATTCTCAAAACCTCTACAGACAAATCGAAGCCAAGCCAGAGAACTAGATCCTGGTGCATTTTTTAGGATATCATTGATTCCCTGTACTTAATCAATTCAGGTGTGCTCCAGAACCTAATCCAATACAGCAATGGTTTGGTGGTAATAACTGTCTGGGCTTAAGGCAGCATTCCCAGCGTAAACTTGTCATTGGAGCTCCATGGGTTGCATTTGCAAGTTCAGCAAGTAGCGATTGGCTGCCACACTTAGCTCAGGTGAGGGGCATTGACCCCACAATTCTACACCATACAATGCCACAGCCCTGCCTTGTTCTTGATACAGTTTGATTGCAGGTGAAATTGTACCCCTTCTGAGCTTGTTGTATAGACAACGAATTCCACCACTGTATTTGTCCAGGGTCGCTATGGTTTTGACAAGATGCGCTGACCATGTTAAATCTTCTGAGAATCTAATCCCCAGATAATCATAGTAGCGCACCTGTTCTAACGCAATCACCTACCGACACATTTCGTTTAATTTTCTTCTGGCTCCTTCTACTAAAAACTAGCACCTTTGTTTTCTCTACGTTCAGTGTCATTGACGATTCTTGACATTTCTCCATAAAAATTTTTAGATGGCGTTTCAGCCCCATCGGGGTTGTGGATAATAATACAGCATCATTAGCATAGAAGAGTGCTGGGAAGCTGTCCCGACCAAGCCTGGGTGGGTCCAGACAGGCCACCAGCAATTCCTCTATGCAAACAAAATAAGAGGGGGCCAAAACAGACCCCTGGCAGACCCCCCCCATCACATTAAAATAGTCAGTGAGTTCCCCATCCAGTTCCCACCTCACGGAGGCCGCGTTATTACAATATCGGAATTTAATGTTTACCTAGAGGGACTATGGGATGCCCATTCCTCTCAATATTGACCATAATTTGCTGCGGGATAAACTGTTGAATGCCCTGCAGAGGTCCACAAAAACAGCATTAACCCTTGTGTGCTAGACATTGACATATTTTGTCAAAATGACATTCAACCGGAGACATTGATCCAGAGTACTAATACCAGGAAGACATCCTGCATGGAGATTATTTAATATGCTGTTCTCAGTTGCACATTTTTGTAGGCGAGCTGTTAGCACTTCGCATATACCTTTCCCGGGGCATCCAGAAGTGAAATAGGTCTAATTGCACAGCTTCTGTGGTCCCCCTTTTTAAAAAGTGGCACAATCATTGCACTTTTACAGGATTGAGGCACGTTTCCTGTTTTAGGGATGCAATTAAACACAAAGGAGCCCAGATAGAAAGCTTGTCCCTAAACAGATCAATTGACAATCCATCCGGCCCGGGGGCTTTCCCCTCACTCAGACTATTAATGGCCTCTTTCACTTCAGATACAGAAAAGGTGATGTGTGTGCCTCTTTCTCCCCTGAATTCACTACAATCACTGGAAACTAGGGATGTTTCAATACCTTTTTCATAGAATGTGCTAAAATACTGATACCAATCAGCCCCGGGAATGTGACTTCACAAGTGATTACCCATTTTCCTGTCTTCCACTGCAACACATCCAAAAGGTGTCCTGGTCATTTTTCTTACAATAATTTAGAAGGTCACCCTATTTTTCCCCACTAAACTGGGCCTTTTTTGTATCCTCCATCGACTTGTACATAGGCCTTAATTTCCTTTAATGTGACTTATCAATCTGGGTTACATTCTTTAGGTAGCTTGGTAGGTCATTCTTGGCTTTATGACATTCGCTTCCAAACCAGCCCTTGTTGCCCAATGCCAGTTTCCTTAATTTCCCAACCAGTTTACTGAAAAAGGGGTGCAAAACCTTAGTCATGTCCATGTAAAAATCTTCAATAACCATAACGTTTTCACATTTTAAACAGACACCATCAATATATTGTTGAATACTGGCATATATTCTTGGTTTGATTAGGCACAGATCAAGAGACAACCATTTTATAACCCTTTTGGAGTAACCTGAGACTGTGATAGAACTCCCGTCTCTCAATTCTCTTGGGCAACTGTCGACATGTTCGGGCTCACAGTACAACTTGGGGGGAGGGTATAAGGTTTCCACTATCACTACGTGTGAACACTTTCATGCTTACGACCCCAGCCCAGGCTAACTTATTGCCATGTAATCAATCCGGGAGCTACCCTGGCTCCCAGGCTTATTGGGGAGCATTCTCCCACTACATGCTCTTAAACCCAACTCCTGCATTAGTCTGTTGGGTTCCCAAAAGCGGCCTCTTAGTCATCCCAAAGGTCATCTAATACTTCCAAAGGTTCCATTACCAACATAGTTGGGGGATTATTAGAAGAGGACTATCTTTTTGACCTGTAGACTCATGACCTTCGAACTTTCAAGGCTATCCTTTCTGCCAACTATCTTGTAGATGTTAGGTACCAGCAGGCGTCCCCTTTACCATGGTCAAATCAAGGTACATTAGATCATCTGAGACTTTGGGGATCAACTTGGGAGACATGTCCAAAGCGGGGCTAATGAGGATTGCCAGTCCTCCCTTTGGTCTGCCTCTCAAGCCTTTAGTTGCATTAGAGTTGTAGGTACTAAACCCCAGTACCTCAACGGAATCCATTTCCCATGTTTCCTGTAGGCAGACAAGATCATAACAATGTAAAAAGCGGACCCACTCAGTAATTTATTAACCATAGCCACATTCCAGGAAAGTACTTTTATGTTTGGTTTCCCGTCATCTCCCCTTGTTGGCCATCATAGAGCATTGGGGCTGGTGATTCTCTGTCAGTACTGCGAGTCATTCAACCCCATCCGTTCCATACGCAGTCAACATTTCTGGGGTATGTGCTAAACGGTGCCTATCAGTCAGACTTGCTGCTGTATTATTTTATAATGGGGCTCCTGGGCAGATAGAGACAAGACTGTTAATGGGCGGATAGGTTCGACTCAATAGCTAAAAGGCCCTCCACAAGGGCTAAATCTTTCAGTGTTATTTGAATAAAGTCCCCATCTCCCTTAGGCATCCTACCCTGTTCACAGCACAGTAAGTCTTCACAAACTACAGATTTACATCCCCTCACATAGCATATACATTTATTAACCAATGCGGCTTGCACTTCAAAATTATCTTCCCTGAACTCTGGGACGTCATATAAGTAGACGTCCCAACTTTCATTCTTGTAGGCATCCCCTGAATTCTACAGGGCCCCCCGTCCTATCTTGTACATGACGATGGTGTTTCTGTAGACCCATAAAGCTGTCCAGGGCATGCACTGGATTTTTATTCCTGTAGATAAGGTCACTGGGAATTGCTGACACAGGTAATAGGAGTCCACCAATTTCTCCTCCCTGAATTGAATACACTCTTTACTCATTTCAAAGCAGGGACCCCCCACCCAAAGAGGGACCCCTGATCTACCAGTCCCTTCTGTCAAGTGATCTCTAGGGATGTTCCCGTTGGAGCATAGATTATGCAAGTTCTTCTTTCCCATCTCTCTGCAAAAGGGGATGGGTAGATAATATTCACTACTTTTTGCCACCGGTGCGGCCCTTTGTGGCCCCCCCTCGATGATCAGGGACAGTCTTTCAGCTACATTTGTCAAATGATTTACTTCTTGGGCCATGTTGGACATAGCAGCCAGTAAATCAAGTTGGCAGTGACAGGTTCTTACAGCAGGCTCCCCACTAGTTGTTATACCCCCCAGATTCTGCCTCCTCAGGGATGTGCCCCCTCTTGCTGCTGGAATTATAGACCTTATTTTTGATTTGGGTAACTTTTTTCCCCCCCCATGCTTTTTCACTCTTTTGGTCCAGGTAGACGGAGCATCCAGAGGGTCTGCTTCCCCACTGAGACCATCAAAACGATTAGATAGGGGAACATCAATCTCAGAAAGGTTATCATAGGTAACTCCAGATTGCACCAACCTACCCGGAACATCCAGTTGGGCTGGGCCAGTAGCCTGTGCATCAACTGCCACATTTAAGCTGGATGAAGGGGTTAAAAGGGGTCCGACACAGAAAATCAACTTTTAGAGGGGCAATGATATCCGTCGTTTCCACACCATTCAATGTCCCATTAATTACAACTGTTGCTTAAACTACAGGTGTTTGCTGGGGTGAGTGGTTTAAGTGGCATTCAATGGGTCCTCTCGCCTGCCAGCTCGTTAAACACTGGGGATTGTGTATGTTCTACCGTCATTTTGGGAGGGGTAGTTCAGACCTTTACGCTTATATCTCCTTGAAGTTGGCCCACATGAAAACGACCTAGGGGCAAGCAAAGCACCAGTTCCCGTATCCTGGTAATAGGCCTGTATTGTTAGCAATTGCATATCATTGGAACTAACACTGCAATTAGTAGACAAGGGAAACCTAATCGAAGGGCCAGCTAAATTGGCGTTATCGCCCATTCTTATATCTTTTTTCACACTGTTTGAATCAATAATTGGGTCGATGACTACTATTTCTCCCAAAAAGTCTCATCTCTGTAATAAGAACTTTCACTTCATCTATCGGCTGATATAATTTGAACAATTTACTTTGGCCCTCTGCTGGGGACAAAGGTTTAGCGGCTTTCCTTTTCCCCATATTTAGTACAGAGTTTTCAGGACGTAAATTAGGAGAATATTGTGTTAACACAATAGCCAACAACACTTAATAAAGGGAAGCAGCTATATATGTAAGCTTTTCTATACAAGACCAGGCAAGGTCCAGTCTATACAGTCTATGCCAAGTTCCATAATCTCCCTCCTCAATATAATAGGACCGTGCAAAATCAGGCAATGGTCAGTGCAAGTCGAATCAATTATGTGCCACAGTCATGCACCTTTAAATACTTTTCTTTCACTTTGTTTGTATCTCACAGGATTCCGGGAGTCCTCCCGCCTAGCAAGGTGTGCTGCCCCTCAACAACGAACAGCAACACACAGCTCCCAGGACTTTGCTGTGCGGGCTACACCGCAAGGGTCAGTGTTGCACTTTTTATACACTGCCGGTGCTGACTCTGCTTCTGCCTAAAAGGAATATCCCAAAGATCAGGCGAACCAGTGAAAAAGAACACGGGACACAGCAACAGACAGGTCCCAGGACTTTGCCGTTA
The DNA here is from genome assembly GCF_040938575.1 of Ambystoma mexicanum. NCBI lineage: Eukaryota > Metazoa > Chordata > Amphibia > Caudata > Ambystomatidae > Ambystoma > Ambystoma mexicanum. The sequence continues at coordinate 283,950,592 of NC_090927.1, forward strand.
TGAAGATCTGTCCTTCTGTTTTATATTTTCTTAACAAATAAACTGCATCACATGATCAGTTAGTGCTTGTTTCAGCTGTATCAGATATTGTCAGCCTTTACTAATCCTGTCTACTACTGAAACGACTTTCTTTGTTATATTAATTGCAGATTACATTTTTTGGCTAATACAGCGTTTCATTGCATTCATTATCTCTCTTATATCCACGCTGAAGAATCTTGAGCGTGATTAGCGCTTTGTGATTATTTCCCTGTGCTATTGCATTACAGCATTCCTGACCTTAAGTTTGGTAACATTAAATGCTAATGTAAACCACGTTTTCCTTTGGTTATCTTTATTCTGAGTGTTAAATGGCATCGACCATTCTCTGGGTATAGCTACTCGGGTTTTCCAATAGCATATTAGGGTTGTCTATTCAAGCAAAAGTACGAGGTATAGTGTCATTAGTAATTAGTGTTTCAACTATTTCTGTAATCATTTATTTTATTTTTTACATTTATAAAGTGCACAAAGCAGCCCTGGGGCCTCGTGGCGCTGTTACAGCAGTGCTTACTTGGTTACAGGAAAATAGACAAGAGCGCGTATCTGTGGTTCATGGTTACATTGAACCTAATACCAGACAGGTGAATGTTACATTGATACAGAAACGGCATAGTTACCGGCTCAAAGGTTCAGGTAAGAAACAGAATGCCACAGTCAGATGGAAGGAGACCTTCCCCGGGATGGAGGAGTGAGTGGGCAGTAAATACAGTGGTGACCTAATTGAAGAGCTCAGTTTTGAGAGATTTGCAGAACGCTAGGTGAGGTCTCATTTTGAAGGGTTGTTGGGAGGGAATTCCAGTGTTTGTGAGAAATGAAGGTGAAGCTGGCACCTCCTGCGTTGGCCCTTTTGAAGGAGGGGACTTTGAGCTGATTAGAGTGATTTGACCATTTGGGTCTGGAGGAGGTAGCTCTGGCTATTTATTCAGCAAGATAAGGGGGGGGCTGCGATTGAGAGGCATGTATGGGTAATGGCTATTGTCTTGAAGAGTGTCCGTTCTTTGACAGGAAGCCAGTGAGCATCCAATCTCGCGTGGGAGATGTGCTCCTTTTTGGGAATGCGGAGGGCAGCCCTAAGGGCATTATTCCGAATGCTTTGAAGTCTGGTAAGATTTCTGGACGATGTACCTGCAAATAGGACATTACAATAGTCTAATTTGGCTCCAATGGTTGTTCTAGCTATGGAGAGGCAGTTACGAGTGGATAAGTAAGGTTTGACCGCATTGATTAGTTTGGTTGTGAAGGCCGCTGAGGACGCAATGGCGCTGACTTGGCGTGTCACTGGCAGAGTGGAGTCAATGTACACCCCAAGGTTTTTGACTGCGGCAGAAACAGTGATTTGGGTGTTGTCTATGATGAAGGAGTTGTACTGTTTGTCAAGCTTGTTAAGTGTTTCCTTGGGGCCTACAATGAGGAGCTCGGTTTCATCCCCGTTGAGGCACAGACCATTGGCTGCCATCCAAAGTTGGATGGTGGTGTAGGTTTTGCATAGTGTTTCTGCATCTCTTTCATATGGGCCATTGAGAGGAAGGAGTACTTGTGTATCGTCGGCATAGTTGGTGTAGGCTCTGTCGAGATTGTCCAATTCATTGAAGAGAGGTAGGGTAAAGAGATTATACAAATTGGGAAAAGTGCAGGAGCCCTCTGGGACTCCACATTGTATAGTGGTGGGAGCTGCACAAGCCTGCTCTGAGAATTCTTTCACGGCTCTCCCTCCAAGGAAGTAGGTAACCCATGCAGTGGCTTCCGAGGAGAATTGGGCTGAATTAATGAGTTGTCTGCAGAGTGTCCTGTGGTCCACAAGATCAAATGCTGCAGACAGGTCGAGAAGGAGGAGCAATGCTGGCTTGCCTTCATCCATAATTTCCCCTAGTTGGTTTAAGGCCACGTAGGGCAGTTTGGGTCCCATGACCGGGGCGGAAACCTGATTGCCTCTTACCTAGGATGATGTTTGTTTCCAGGAATTGTTGGATTTGTGTGTATGTAGCTTTGTCTAAGAATTTTAGCAGGAGGGGCACGATGGTGATGGGTCTGTTGTTGTTAGGAGAAGCAGGGTCTCAGGATGGTTTCTTCAGGAGTGGACAAACCCATGTCTCCTTCAGGCAGGGCGGGACAATGCTGGAGGAGAAGGAAGCATTGCTAAATGCTGTTAAGAAAGGTGTAAGAGTGTCTGTGCAATCTTTGATGAGGTTGGCCGGGCTGGCGTCACCTTTACAGTTGGATGGTTTTATGTTTTTGTGTATGGCTAGTATTTCAGATTCCGACATCTCTGAAGGCAAAAAGCGTCTTTTCTTCCGATGAGTGGGTGTTTTCAGTTGGCGGGGTAGGCAGATCGAATTTGGGCAGGGCATTGTAGTGTGATTTGATTTTGCAAGAGATCTATTTTGTTGAGCATGACAGACTGGATGCTCGAGCACCAGGATTAATCTTTTACGAGATGTTGGCTGCTATTGGCTGGGGTGGCCAATTCCTTGAATATGGAAAACATTCTTAGATTCAGATTTGGCATTGGTGATTCTGGTGTTGTAGGAAGCAGATTTAGCTGCTGTGATGGCTTTTTTGTATCGGGTGATGAGTTTCTTGTAGGCATGTAGGGTGATGTCATGTGGATCAGACTGCCATTCGGTGAGCGCTATGCGCTTGAGGGCACATAGTTCCTTGAGTTCAGTAGTGAACCAGGAGTTGACGTGTATTTTTCTAGAGGGGCAATGGCATCAATTGCATTTTTAATAGTCAAACTGTAGAGTACTACTAGAGCCAAGGGGTCCTTGGAGAACAGAAGCTTGAGGGCCGGAATCTCTAAGAATTGTAGGATATTGCTTTTTGTTAGTTTACTAGCACTTCTAGCTAAACAGGTGGTGAAGGAGTGTTAGGTGTAATGGTTTTAATGGTGTAGGGAATGGAGAAATGAATGAGGTGGTGGTCCGCCCATGGGCAAGGGGTGTTGGAGCTGATGTCTGCGTTGCAGTTATGGTCCCCTACCCAATCTAGAATGCGACCTTTGGTATGAGAGGGGTTGGAGATTCATTGCACGAATCCCAAGTCATGAAGAGGTTTGGCAAGAGATTTAGCTTGTTTGTCTTTTGGATCATTGAAACCAAGGTTTAGGTCTCCCAGCAGTAAGGAGTTAGCAGTGTTTTTCAGGTTATTGCCTAGTAGATGGAGAAGGCTTTCCTGATAGTCCAGTAGTGGGCCAGGCGGCCTGTAGATGATGTGGATGGCAATCGTGCAGTTAGGCGAGAGGGAGTTTTTCAATGTCAGGGCATCAGCGTTGCCACCTTATGAAGAATAGATTTGTCTCATCAACAGGGAATCCTTGTCTTTGAGTGCTACTCCCCCCTCCTTTGGTAAGCAGTCTGTCCTGCTGAAGTAGGGTGTAGCCTGGTGGGAGGGCTACTGAGATGGCTGGAACAGCTGCTTCATGTAGCCAAGATTCAGTGATATCAAGAGCATCCAGATCCAGGTTATTAAGTCCGGATCTCAGTGGTGTGTGTTAGAAGTGAGCGTACATTTAAAAGGGCACATTGGATGGGGATGGGAGCAGTGTTAGCTATAGACTAAAGTGGTCTAGGTGGTAGGGGATGGTGATGTTTGTAGGTGTGAGGAGTGTTGCGGTGTAGTTGGTGTTATGTGTGGGGGGTGCAAAAGCCTTACGTTTATTAGTAGTAGCAAGGGGATATGTGCGCAGGAGTAGTAGTTGGTTCCTGATAAAGGTAGGCCTGGGGCATGTCAGGTGAAGACTGGAGTTCAGCAGCGAAAGAGTGTGTGCAACATTATACTGGTGTTGGAGGAAGAGGGCAGTAAATGGGTGTGAGGCTTGGTCTGGTGGCAGAGAAAGGAATGTAGGAAAGGAGTGGGTGGAACGTCTTTCGAGTTCGGTGGTAAGCGAGCCATGCCTTGGTGACAGGTGTTTCTAGGCCTAGGTGAATAGAGGCGTGGCGGGCAGAAAGAGCAAATATAGCAGTGCTTATTGGCAGCTAGTGAGCAAAATAGGGTGTAGTTATGCTGGATAATCTCTAGGAGGTGTGTATCCTGGAGCATACAGCACTCTAGAAGCCCGGTTTGCAGGGGTAACGTGTTGTGCTTAGTTGATCTGTAGGGTATCATTCAATATTTGGGGCAATAGCCAGAGAGCAGCAATCAATTGGGCTAAATGGGCAGGGTGCAACAATAGATAGTTGGGGCAAGTAGGCAGGGAGCAACAATCAATAGTAGGGGCAAATAGGCAGAGAGCAACAATATATAATTGGGCAAATAGGCAGGGAGCAACAATTAGTAATTGGGGCAAATAGGCACGGTACAGCAATCAGCAATTGAGGCAAATGGGCAAGGTGCAGCCATCATTAATTGGGCCAAATAGGCATGGTGCAACAATCAATAGTAGGGGCAAATAGACAGGGAGCACAAATCAGTAATTGGGGCAAATAAGCAAGTTGCAGCAATCAGTAATTGGGGCAAATGTGCATGGCGCAACAATCAATAATTGGGGCAAATAGGCAAGGTGCAACAATCAGTAATTGGGGCAAACAGGCAGAGAGCAGTCATCAGTAATTGGGGCAGTATGCAGAGTGAAACAATCAGTATTAGGTAAGGTAATCATGATGGAACAGCAAGTATAGGTGGTTTCATTGACATTTCAGAGTTGTAGTTACAGATGTAGTCTTTTCATTGTTATGCTACGATTTTGAAGGGGATCGGCAGGAGAATACTTATGTCTACTGGTCCAGTATGTGTCCAGGTAGATGTGTGAGATATTCCACTTTTGTTACTAAATTTGGAACGTTTAGCGAATTAAGAACGTTGGTAGTGTTGGAATCTGATTTACAGCCAGCCCACTAATTAAAATCGCATCATACATTCTTTCAGTTTTTTGCAGATAGCTCACATGCTAGCTCAGAAATGTCCTGGCTAAAGTTGCCTTTGGTACCAGGAAGTCTATAAATCAGAAATACTACAAGTGCTGCACCAGAGCCCCTTTGAACGCTGATCGTTAGTGTTTGATTGGCAATAACAAAATGTAAATCGGATGATATGATATGATATGGCATTTGTAACGCGCCTATACACAAGTGTTTCAAGGCGCGATGAGGCAGGGAGGGGGGAACAAGGGGAAGACAGACAACGATCCTACTAGGCCAGGTGTCATTTAGATCGCGCAGGGGTAAGGGGAAGGCAAAAAGTGCAAGGGGAAGGGGAGGTGGGGAAGTGCAGTACAAGGTAAGTAGTATAAAATAAATAAAACAGGGCCAGCTGGTGGCAAGTGCAAGGTAAGTGCAGACAAGTGCTGGGAGGGGGGGGCTGTAGGGATACAGAGACAGTCCCGCAGTGCAGGGGTTGCCAGGGAGGCAGTGCAAGTGGAGAGTGGCTGGGCCCAGTACCGAGGTTGGTGAGAGTGGCCCAGTTGCAGATTCAGTGCAGTTTAGTGAAGAATTTAGCAGGGGAGAGGGAGAAAGAAAGCAGAAGCAAAGAGGAAGGTTTTGAGGTGCTTCCGGAACCGGAGACGGTTCTCCTCAAGTTTCAGGGAGGCAGGAAGGCTGTTCCAGAGGAAGGCCCCTGCCGCAGGGAGAGATCTACCCCCAGCTCGTTGCTTCGAGAAGCGGCTGACCCTGAGGGAGTTGGAGACGGATGAGCGAAGGGCTCGGGAAGGAAGATATTTAGGAAGAGAAAGGGGAAGGTATTTAGGCTCCAGGCCCCAGCAGTCCTTGTGGACAATGCAGAGGGTTTTGAACTTAATCCTCGCAGCCACTGGGAGCCAGTGTAGAGATTTCAGTCCTGGAGAGATACTGTCCCTGGGCTTGAGGCCAAGGACAAGTCTCGCAGTCCTGTTCTGGATGAGTTGCAGAGGGCGTAGAGTGGATGCAGGCAGATTAAGATAGAGGCTGTTACAGTAGTCCAGCTTTGAGAGAACCAGAGCTCGGGAGACAGTGAGCTTCTGGGGGAAGGAGAGGAAGGGAAGAATACCTCTGAGGAGCAACCTTAGATCTACTCTATAAATAATTGCAAGTCCTCCGCTAACCCTAAGGTACTATATCATTAAAGATGGAAACACTGCCAGCTGGGACCCACATCTCTGTATATCAGATCCAAGTCAGAGTCTTGTATAAGCTCATGCAGTAAAAACCTTTTTTCACTGCTGATCTTGTGTTTAACAGGAGACATTTCAAAGGTTCAGGGACTGGATTGGTTGCTTGATGGTTTATGTTGAATTTGTTATGTCATGCTATTGTTAGACCCCCCTCATGGGGTGCTACAGGCCCATTTAATAACTACACAGGAGCCAGTGTGTACTTGCAACCTTCCCTTTATTCCTCCATGTCGTTACTGCCTTCCAACTTCCCTTGCTCCTCCCTTTCCTCCGCTTCCCGCTCCCTCCCATAGTCTTTGGCTCCCCTCTTAAAGGGGCTCTGTCCTTTTTCCCTTACAACACCTCCCCCTTGCTTAACATGAGACTTCCCACATTACATTTGCTCGATGAGCTGTTGGGGTCTCTTTGTAGTTCGATGGGGCCCCCTTTATTGCTCGTGGGTCTCCTCTGCACTCTCTCGGTGTGGCATTTCATGAATCTCCTCTCTTTTTCCTCCATCTCGATCACCTCCCTTTTCGTTGGTTCATGCTCTTCAAAGTATAATTCGTGGAGGAGGGAGTCATTTGGCGTCATTTTGCCGTAGTTCCTTGTCGTACTTGTCCCTTGTTCTTTGTCCCCTGTCGCTAGGGTGGGATCTGTGCTGTTCGTCTGTCCTTTGGCTTTGCTCGTCTCTCCAGCATCTTGCTCGTGCACGTGGTCCTTCTTGTAGGTTACTTTGAATAACCTATAGTGGACGCTGATGAGTGCGTGCTGTAGTGCTGTCCGGTTACTGAGTCCTCTGGCGGGACTCGGTATGAAGCGGATGGTGTCCGGCACTCTGCGGTCCTCTTGGGTTGTGTCCCGTTGTGACCGTCCGCTAGGCTGCTCTGTCTGTGCTGTCCTCTATTGGATGGCATGGCCTTGGGGTTTGTTTGGGGGTTATTCTTCTGCCCTTGTCTGGTACTGTTGCTTTGTACTGAAGTTTCCTGTGACTTCCATTTCCCCCTCCCCGTACGATATTTCAAAGGGTATTGGGCGGTGGCAGAGCTCATAGCCCTCTCGCAGAACAGGTGGCGTTCTTGTGCCAAGTGTCAGTCTGTCCCCTTTGTAGTGTGCTAGTTTCAGGGTAGAGGGGGTGTGCATGCCTGAGACCTCTGGGTGAGCTGGTGTTCATGTCTTTGATGACTAACCGTGCCCTAGGTGTACTTGGGTGTCTTTCCTGGGGTGTGGGTTGACCTGCCGAGCTTGTGGGTGTTCCCGTTCTGCACATTCTCTGAAGGTGACCTTCCTGGCCACAGCGCCAGCATGTTCGTCCAAAGGCTGGGTATGGTTGTCTGTGGGTGTGTTTCCGCACTCGCCCGTGGCATTGCTCTTTGCTTGGGCTTTCTTGCCAGTGTCTTCTCGGTTTCCTCCTTCTCCAGGGTCGAGTGGGCTCAGAGTATTGCGGTTGCTCTTCCGTGACGGCCGCGATGGCATCGCGTTCACCTTTCCTTTCAATGGCGGCTGCCTGTGCATCAACTCTCTCATGTGTTTTTGCTATATTAAGTATTTTCGCTAGGGGTAGGGGCTTTATGAGAAGGTGTTTTCTGAATGTTGACATGGTGCACCCTTCTATGATCCACAGTCTTATAGCTTCTTTGTCATTGAAGTTGGTGAAGTCGCAGTCTCCTATCTTCTGCTGGAGACGTATGACAAACTTTCCAATTGATTTGTGTGGACGCTGCCTGTGTTGGTTGAATGTGAGGCGTTCGTAGTCTTTGTTGGATCTCACTATGAGTTTGTCGTTGACTGCATCGAGAAGATGTTGGTACGTGGTTTTGTCTGTAGCTGGGATTGTCTTGATGATGTCCTTTACCATTTTTACTACCAAGTTCCTAAATATGCTGAGTTTGTTTGGCGGGTCTTTGTTGCCAATTGCACCTAGAAAGTCCTCAAAGTCTTCAACCCATTCCTCCCATCTTGTTCCTTGGTCATGGTGCGGGATCAGCTCAAATCGGTTGGGCCTTCTCATGACGGTGGCATGTGACGTGGGGCCCACGTCTGCTAGGGCTTGTGCACTTGCGTCGACATCTGCTTGCTCTAGGTCAGTCATGGTGGCCGGTGTTTAGTTTGGGTATGGAGTCGCTGTGTTTTGGTCCTTTGGTTTGTTCCGCCCTGGATGTCTGACGTGGCCTTAGGCATCGTGGCGTGCGATGCACTCTGCGTGGTGCGTGTATACTCCTTGGATGGTTAAGGTCTTCTATAGTATTGACCCACTCTTTACTGTTCTTTTATCTCGACGACGTGTCACCAAGCGGGAGACATGGGGCCTTGTGACCTGGGCTGGGTGTAATGTAGCTCCTTAAGTGTCACGTGGGCACCGGTCGTAGTCGTTTGAGGCACTGTGGTCACTTGTTTAGTGTGCCATACTACGTCTTTCCTTTGTAGGTAGCTTCTACCTGCTGGTTCGGTAGGGTAGGGCCAGCCATGTTATTGTTCTTCGCTTTTATTGTTCATATTTTGCAGTTGGGCCATAGGGTTTATCCTTTATTTTCACTGTCACCCTTGTGCTTATTCATATTTTCTTTTTTTTTTCAGTGTCACTAGGTGGGAGACACAGGGTTAATGCTGCTGGCTATACGTTTCAACTTTATTATTTTTCTTCAATGTCACTTGTGGGGGACTCCGGGTTTCCCTTTTATTTTCTCACTGAGCGGGCGACGCAGGGTTTAGTACCTGCAACAGCCGTGTGCTCCTCGCGGCATCTTGCTTTCACCCTTGGGGCTGCTCCTGGTGGCGGCTCTTCTTCCTGCTGGGGTCCGCCTCTGCGTTGTCCTTCACCTGCCGTTGTATTCGCACCGGCATCTCTGCTGTGCTTTAATGGGTTGAGCTCTTGTTGTTTCCCCACGTTGGTGGTTTCTCCTTGGGGCCTTGTGGCAGGCGTGGCTGAGTGCTCCCTGCTTTATGCTCTCTGGAGGTAGGGTGCTGGTGATACATTTCCTTGTGAGTAAGGTGCAGGTGGTTGCACCAATGGGGGTGGCACGTGTGTCACTAATTCGTTCAGTTCCTCTGTGTCCTTTTTTTGTTTGTTGTGTTGTTGGGCTCTTGCCGTGGCGGCGTTGAGGTGTTGGGTGGATGCCTCTTTGTTCTACTTTGTTGTCCCTTTCTGTGATCCTCCCGCCTGGGATCGGAGCACCTTTCCAGGCGTTAGTGTGGGTTGGGGGTGGCCACGTGTGTTATTGGCGGCTTACGGCTGTGCATTGTCTGTGGGCGTCCCGCCCAAGAGCCGGTTGTTTCCCTGTTCAGCTTGTGCCGGTCGGGGCAGCCAGGGGCGCTGTCAGGCCGCTGGGTGGCACCTCGCTCTGCCCTTTGTTCCTACAGGGTCAGGTTTGCGTGTCTTCTTACCCGTACTTGTTTGTCTTGTTCTGGAGAGGCGAGGTGGGTCCTATGCGGCTCCGGCGTATTAGTCACTGTCAACCGTCCGTCGAGGTCCTTCGTCTGTGTTCTTCCTCTTCGGAGCGCTGGGGCTTCTTCCTGTTTTTCTTTCTTCCGGGCACACGGGCCCTCCTCCTGGGCTCCTCTTCGCTGGCGCTGCAGGGCGCGCTGGCCCTCCTCCTGGGTTCCGTAGCTGCAGGGCACACGGGCCCCCCTTTATGCCGGGCGCACAGGCCCACCGTCACTGCTGGGCTCTCAGGCCCTCTTTCTGAGTTCCTCTACACTGCGGGGCACACGGGCCCTCCGTCTCTCTGCAGCTGGGTGCACGGGCCCCTCCTCGCTGCGGGCACACAGGCCCTCGGATGTTGCTGGTCGCGCGGGCCCTTCGAAATTGCTGGGCGCTCGGGCCCTTCGAAATTGCTGGGCGCTGGGGCCCTCCGCTGGGCTCACGGGCCCGCCTACGTTACTGGGCGCACAGGCCCCTCATCATTGCGGGCGCACAGGCTCTGGACACTGCGGGCACACAGGCTCTCAGATGTTGCTGGGCACATGGTCTTCTGCTGGGTTGGGTCCGCCGCACCCTCCTTTTGCTGGGCTCCTTCATGCTGCTGTGCTCACCTCTGTCATGGCACTGCTGGGGGCTTGTTTCCCTTCGTCGCCAGTTGTTAGACCCCCCCTCATGGGGTGCTTCAGGCCCATTTAATAACTACACAGGAGCCAGTGTGTACTTGAAACCTTCCCTTTATTCCTCCATGCCGTGACTGCCTTCCCTCTTCCCTTGCTCCTCCCTTTCCTCCCGCTTCCCGCTCCCTCCCATAGTCTTTGGCTGCCCTCTTAAAGGGGCTCTGTCCTTTTTCCCTTACAACAGCTATTTTTGACAGAGCAATCGTATGATACACGTTCTCCTGCCGTAACTTCGGGCTACAGTCTTTCTCCAGTGAGTAATTGGAGGAAAAAAAGATCGATTATACTAGATACCATATAGGTTTGGTCAGTCCTATTTGCTGGAGTCTGTGGCTGGCTTTGTCTGTTCCTGGCGTGGACGAGCGTATACTGTCTTGCCTTACTGCATCCATTATCTTTATAGGGCAATCTATAGATCTAGAAAGCGGACTGTTTCTATTTGTAACAACTAGAAGAATACGTCTGTCCCTCACACCTAAATGTCAGTGCTGTTTACCCTTGGATGTTGCAATATATCATAATTGAATTTTATTTTATTGAAACCACTATTCACTTCTCATGTAATTTAAAATGTGCTTTCTATATACTCCTAAAAGCATCGGTTTCGTACTTGATAATAAGCCTGTTGCAGTATCTACTGTTGCTATAAGGAAGTGGCAACATTTGGAAGTGGCTAAATTTACGGTGAAGGAAATTATGCTCTGGGGCCAGAAACCTCCCTGTGGTGGTTGCATCAGTGTCGATAATGCACAGTGATGTAAAATCTCGAAAATACAGCAGTGGTACATTTTGGAATGACAGAATTAGAGGTGGTGAGACCTTACAGTGGCAAGATTGAAAGCAACAAAATAAATTTAAATTTGAGGTGGATACGATCTGCTTCATCCTCGCCACAACATAAGAAATGTATTCAATTCACTCCCAATCCAATTGGCCCAAAAACATGTATATATATATATATATATCTCACTACAAAAAAAACTTTGTTGAGGGGACGTTATGGTTAAGTTGCCCCAACAAAAATCTGTACACTTCACAAAAAAAAAATTCCACCACCCCTTTATGCTTCAAATTAAAACCGAAAACCCCCTGAAATTCTACAGTTATGGTCAACTAAGCCCCCAACCCTGCCACCACCCCTGTGCACTGCTAACACTGACACCCAGACCATGAAAGATGTCATCTCGCATGTCGCTGATGACATCAATGACAACATCACTTGTTTAGCCCCTTTCTTTCCCTTCCCTGCCATACATATATATGTACATTCAGTAAAAAGATTTCACTAAAGGAATGTTACACTTCACAGTGCTACCACACTCCACTGCAGATTCCCCCTTTATAGTAAGCTAAGCAACCATAACTCGCACCATCTACGTGCATTGCTAAGCCTAACACCCAGGACATCAAAGATGACATCACAAATAACATTGATGACATCACATGTTTGCCTAACTTATTTTGGTGCATTGAAAAATGTAGGGTAGGTGGTTTGAATCACTGACCAGCACAATATGAAAATTGAAAAGGTGCTGTATATGTTTTTATTTTTTTATTTACTTGTCTACAATCAAAAGAAAAATTTGATTTTTACAAGAGATCACATCCCATATCTCAGATGTGAATAGATCATCAGAGCTGTTAAATTGCAGAACAGATAGGATCAAAAGAAAGATAAAGAAGAAGAAGAAGACAGTACAGCATGAAGAGAGAAGAGATGAGATGTAGGACTGCATCGTGGAGATTTTGTTAAATGGAACCGAGTGCGGACCCACTCTCTGATGCTCGCTTAAGAGCCGCCTCCAAAATGTTTACAGCCGCGGTTGCCCATTTAGTTTTTTCGCCTGCAACCAGTCTACACCACCATGTATCTTCTTCTCGGAGTGACGTGTCATGCATTAATGGTAGCAAAAAAGCTTCACGCAAATATGCTGTTTTTGCACAGTTTAAGAGTAGGTGCTTTACAGTTTCCTCCTCTTGAGTCTCTGGGCATAGTCTGCATGTTTTTATGGTGGATTTTGACCAAATGGCTTTGATTTCCTGAGTTAGCATGAGATTAAGCCTCAATTTCATGAAGTTCTTCTGTAGCCTTTTGTCAGGGAATTTTATACAGTAATTCAAAGGTCTGTTCAGCTTGTTAGTAGTTGGCGGCAAGTGAGCAAGTAATTTATTTGCCGTCGCTGCCTCGCATGTTTGAATCCAGTCCTCCTGGGCTATTTTTCTCTTTAGCTTGGCAGGATTGTGGATTAGGTCTTCTGATGTACAAGCCAAATCAGCCAGACTTTTCTGTAATTCTTGCTCCCATTTCTTCAGAGCGATGCAATGGCCTTGGGTAAGTTCCTTCTGAATTGCTTTGAATAAAGGTAAAGCATCTGGAGAAATGATTTTACACAGAAGTCTCATTTGGCTTTGCTTGACTGACGCTTTCATCGATAGGAGGCCCAATTCACGCCTGATAGCTGAGATAGATGTTTATTTTGGAAGGCCCAGTACTGCTTTCCACAAAAAATCCCTCCAATTTCGGCCATATCGAGTGTTGGATGTTTAGTGCTGCATCCATTGCGTAGATCATTGATGGGACCACCTTTTGTTTATAGAATTGTATCGCTGGTAGGAGGGAAAATTTTCCGTATTTCCGATCAACAAGTTTGGTCTGAGTGGTTAATGATTTTATTTTCAGCCACAAAGCCAAATGTGTGGCTTTTTCTGACGGCGTTGCGTTGAACATTATTCCTAAGTATTTTATACTAGCAACTGTTTCGATCTTCTTGTTGTTCAGGAACCAGCGATCGTTGCTACGTGTTGATGGACAAGTTTTCCCCATGATCAGAATCTTAGATTTGGCGGTGTTTATTTCCAAATCGTTCTCCTCAACGTATTTGGCCAGGTTGTTAAGTTGGCGCTGAAGCCCAATTTGTGTCTGATCCATAAGGATTAGGTCATCCGCGTAGAGTAGTCTAGATATTGCGGTGTTTCCTACTTTTGGTGGAAAGACTCTTAACGCCGTTTTGGTGTGTCGGTAGTCACCCAAAAATGCTATGACGAGGGCTGGGGCAAGCGGACATCCCTGCTTCACGTCTCGTTCCGATGGAAATTGCGCTGACATTAGGCCTTGTTTGTTGAGACGAACTCTCAGCTTTGTGTCTGTATGGAGAGCGATCATCGGTCCTAGGATTTCTCCCGGGCAATTCCAGTTCGATAATTTTGACCAGAGCTTCCGTCGCCCAATTCTATCGAAAGCCTGCGTCAGATCATCGAACGCTATGAATGCTTTCGGTGCACCATTCTTCACATTTTCTTTTATGATATTTAGTATCATAATGTTTATACTTGTACTCGCGTTTTTCACAAAGCGTGTTTGAAGTTAGTCAAGGCATGGTGCGGTTCTTGCCCTTCGTGAAAGCGCGAGAGGAGAAGAGTTGCGAAGATCTTGCCCATGATGTCTAGCAGGGCTATAGGCCTATAATTCGCTGGATTGTCTCTACTTCCCTTTTTAAAGATGGGCACTATCAGTGCTTCTGTCCATGTTCTGGGGATCTGTTTCTTTACCTGGCATTCATTGAAGATTTTGGATATTAAAAAGGACCATTCTTTGGGATGTTGCTTTAAGTCCATGTTTTGTAAGCCATCGGGGCCCGGTGCCCTAGAAGTTTTCAGCTTAAGAATTGCGGTCAAAATTTCTTCTCGATCTGCAAGATCTGCCCATGTGGTCATTATCGGAAGAGCAGATGGTTCTGATGTTTCAGGCAGAGATGCAAATTGAGCAGAAAAGAAGGATGTCCAAGTCGATCCTGGTATAACATTAGATAGTTGGTTAGCTTTCTCATTGCTTTTGTTTTTGATCAGCGCCCAGAAATCTTTAGAATTTTTGGTCATCAAGGTTTTAAGCATTTTTTCGGCATCATTCTGATACATGACTTCTTTGTGGTGTTTCAGCCATGCTTTGTATGATTTTGCGGCGGCTATAGCAGTTTCTTTTTGCTTGTTATTGTCAGAGACTCTAGCCAAACGCCTCAGTTTATGGAGTTCTCTTGTTCTCAGTACTAGTTGAGAATCATATTCATGGGATCTGTTGTCATTTGATGGGTTTTGGATTCTTTGCTTTTTCCTGTACTTCACAAGTAACGGCAGGTAGTTTGGTCTGGTTTGCGAGGAAGTATTGTTGTCATCTACCTCGTCAAATTTCCGGGCAATATCTATGATATTTGATGCTGAAAGTTGTATTCGCGAAAGGTTGCTTGAAACCTCCAAATCAAATGGATAGAAATCTTTTGGAGTCCACACTGACTTCAGTGTCATAGACAGCAGATTATGGTCGCTGGCTTTTGTACGGTAGACTTCATAGGAGTCAATAAATGACAGAAGGGAATGAGAAGCAAAAATGTAGTCCAGAGTTGCGAAGGTGTCGAGTCGTTCTCAAGTTGGAATCAATGGAGGGCTGCCACGCCACACTGCCACATTGTGGAAATTTCTAGAGTCCAGGAGATCCGACCAAAGTACACCTCGTTCCGAGGATGGTAATAAATGAAGGCTTGTCTCAGATTGTTCACACCTAGCGTTCAGGTCCCGCAGATAAGGATATAGTCAGTGGCCAATTCGATGGTAAATTTGTCTAAGATGTCTGTGACCGCGTTGCAGAACTCCGAATTTGTTGTTCTTTGTGGGTTCCAATAAACGTTTATGATGGCTTAACTGGATTTAGTTTTCTTTCGCGATGGATTTTCATGGTGGATCCATTCTGTTTGTAAAGCCAAAATAACGTAGGATTCTGCCACTTTCTTTTTAATGGAAATGCCTGATCTGAGTTTAACTGCGGTTAGAAGGCCAGACGATGGTCTGCCAAACAGGCCCTTACTTGCTGGAGAAATACAGGTTTCATAGCCGTCGATCGTTGGAAGGTCCATCAACCAAGTCTCTTGGAAGCAGATGTCGAACTGTGCTAGGTCAAAAGCATCTAGCTTGGTTAAATGTTCATGGCCTCTCGTGTTCCACGAACACATCGATGTTTCTTTTGATACAAGAGATTGGCGAGATTCATGCGCTGTGTTGTCGGTTGGCGTTTGTAAGGTGTTTCGTTGTTATGTTTGAGTGTTAGGATTTAGCACCTTCTTTAGCCATCTCTATGGCCCCGAGGGTTCACGTTTTTTGTTGTGGGACCATTCCGCACTTTGCTCCGTCGATGAACCATGTCTTCGTTTATTCTCTCATCTGTCGTTCTTACTTGTATTTTCTATGTAGTTTGATCTCTTATGACCTTCGTTCTCCTTTGTTACGTAATGTCTAGACTGAAATCTACCTCGTCGGCTCTCCCCGTCCCTCCTGTACGTGTAATCTCTTTTCTTTGTCATCTGGAATTCTGTGCCCGATCGATGATCGTGCTGGATTTCTGTCAGTCCACGCGGGGAATGCAAGCGTTTTTCAAATGGCGACGACGATGGTTTTGTAATTTCTTCTAGGGCGAAACCCATTTCCTTCAAGGATAGAATCACGTCTGGTTTAAGATGGTGAAGATACGGTTTGGCCCTCTTGTGTCTATGATAGGGTTCAATCAACACGAGATCTGCCGTCCCCAAGGTTTTCAGCTTCGGTATTTTTGCTAAGATCTTAAGAATTGTTTTCCTGTTTAATACTACATAGTTTTTCCCGGCCGTCAATTGCTCCATCTTGAAGGTTCGTGCTTGGGGGAGCCTTGCACTCATGGATAGACCAGTCCGAGGTTTCACCGTGTTTTGTTCCTTAACAGGATTCTGCCTTTGTTTAGGGATTTCAATTTTTGCTGCAGTAGAGTTCTCGTTTTGTTGAATTTTCTCTGAAGGGGCCTATATTGCTCTCTTTGCTTCTTCTCCCGAGATGTCTGTAGGTCTCTGAGTTACAGATATGATTGTAGTTATAAGTGGTTCTCTCAGATTTTCCTGAGTAGCAATGTTTTCTGGTGTGTTCGTTTGCAAATCTCGATTTTGATCAGAATCATCTTGCGAGTCATGGGTTCCTTCATAATCCAGGTGAACTGTTAGGTCTGAAAGTGATATATTTCCTGATGCATCGGCTAAAGATGCACAGGAATTGTCCAATTCAATTATCCCTTGTTCCTTTATTGGGTTTTGACAGACCGGACCTTTAGACATAGGGGTAGTTTTAGGTGGTAGTGCAGAATTGATGGAAATTGGCAAAGTTGCCTTTGCAGTATTGAAGATTGTCGCTATTTTAGTTTGGTTTTCACTTTTTTTCCCCTTTCGGCATTTTAGACCAGGGCGTTGGGTCATCTTAATAGGAATGATATTTATCCCGTCAGTTTTTGGGTCCTTCGAAATCGACGTTAAAATTTGCTCCTTTTGGGTCGTCGAGTGTGCTTCTTGAAAGGAAGTTGCAATAATTTTAGCTTCAATTAGGTTTTGAAGCTGAGCAAATTTGACATCTGGTTGTTTTTCTTTCTCTGTGTTTTGTTGGATTAACGCTGTAATAAAGCCCTCTAAGAACGTTACTTTGGTGTTTATTGAGGTTGACAGAGTTATAGAGTCTTTCATTGAGTCATTTATTGACTCATACAGCTTAACAAAAGGAGCTAGTCCCACCGTGATTGCTGACATAATAGTGAGAAGATCTGTTTTTTTTGATGGAGTCTCTTTATGCAAGGTTCCAGAACTACTGCTGGATCTTTCGTTTCTTAGTGGAGTTGAGATATTGTATTGAAGGCCACTTTGAAATGAAGGTCTCCTGACTGGGGAGTCTGTGTTGTTCATTCTTTGGCCCGACTGGGACGGGACTGGTTGGCTCTGTAGTGAAGAGCGTTAACTTCTTTGCTCCCGTCCCTCAATTGCAGAGGTATTAAATGACGGAATTAGAAGCTCGTTTCCAAGTCCCGACCTCTCCGTGCAGTAGGATGGAACATCATCATCGAGCAGGTTGATTTGAGGCAGGACTGTGTCTGTAGGCAGTAAATTTTGAACGTTTTCTATCTCCTTCATCTCGACATAGGTTTCTGGATCTGGGACGGCGTCCTGCGCCCGTGTATGGGCTTTTTGAAGTGGAGGGAATGATGCAGGTATGGTCTTTCCCTGATTAGAAACTAAAAAAGCTGGGGGAGCTTCAGCGACTGCATCTAATAATTCGGCATCTGAAAGTTCAACCTCAGATTCTGATTTCCTTTTGGTTCGTTTAAAAAAAGAAATCTTTTAAGGAGTGAGTCGTCAAAGGTTTTGTAAGAATAGCTTTCCTGATTCTCCCTTTTGGGTTGTTCCTCTAGAACCTTTTCTTTGGTGTTGGCGATCTTGGTTTAAGAGTTCTCCTTGTTCCTTGAAGATCTTTTTTGTTAGCGCTCTATTTTTTAACAGCGCCAATGCTGTATCTCTTTTCTGCTTGATTAGTTCATTTGTAGTCGCATTCAATGGGGTGAGTGTTGGTTCTCGATCAAAATCTGAGTCCGTATATTCCTTCCCCTCTGAATTATGGGGGGTGTTTTGAGTGCTTTTCCTCTCTTTGTTTAGGAGAATGGGGCGCAGTGCGACCGCCAAGACAACAGAGGGCGCCTCCATTCCAGCGCCGCATTTGCCAGGCGGCTTTCCCATCTGACTGGGCTGGGGCTCCGTCAGGGGAGCGGTGCGCGAAGACTCTCCCTTAGCCGCTTTACCCGTGCCCGGGTCCGATTCCTGGATTGCACACTCATGACCCGCGGCCGCTTTCTGTGCAAGGTCGCACAGGGCACCACCCGACCCCCTCCCTACTGAGGACTCCCCGGCCCGCGGGCTGAGGTTTACCTCGCTACGTCCTCCGACACCGCTTGGCTCCGCCTCACTCGCCACGGCGGAGGCCCTCGGACCGTGAGCAAGCAACAGCAGGAGGGGTCGAGCCGCTACGGGCTCCTCCACCGGGAGAGGCGGCAGCAGTTTGGATGGCGAAGACGAAGACGGCGTAGACTCTACGGAGTGGCACACTGCATCCAGTACTGCAGGCAAGGGCGTCGATTTTACGAGCAGAGCAGTAGAATTTAATTGGGGAGATGGTGAGTCGAATGGTCGGAAGGATGTTTTGGAGGAAGGTGAATCGTCCCCACTCGCAGGACGTGGAGGAGGGAGAGGAGAGCTACGAGGACGCGAGTCCTGCAAGTTTTTAGTCACATCTTCTGGGAGGCAGGGGGTTGTCTCAGAAGGAATTGAGCACATTTGTGCCGACACGATAGATGCTGTTTTTCGTATGGGTATGCTCAAAGTGGATTTGGTAACGCCATCAGACCCCGCACTCAAATACGAGCACGGTTTCGAACTTTTGCTAATTTCTTTCCGATTTTGCAGGGGGGCATACTTACTCCTCAGCACTCTACCGGAGGGGCTTTTTTGTAGTGCCTGGGGAGCCGGTTTGTCCAAGATGAGTGGATTATCACAGTGTGATTGCGTCGTTTTGGGGAGCAGCAGCAGGGTTCTAGAATCGGCTTGCACCGACATGTCCTCTCGCCTCCGAGCCTCTGTAGACTGCTGAAGACTGCTCGCACCTCAGCGAGCCAACTCCGCGTGCCGCTCTGCGTAGTTTCAGGGGATTTTAACCTCTGATGCAGGTCCAGTAGACAGGGTAGACAGACTACCAGTAGGAAAGCAGGGACTGCTGAAGACTGCTCGCACCTCAGCGAGCCAACTCTGCGTGCCGTATAGCAAAACGATACCCTTGTCGTGTGTTTTTAAAGTACTTTCCTTAGGGTCTGGTGTAAGCACATGATGCACATGCATGGGGCAATAGTAGGCCTCAAACACACAATTTGTATACAGGAAGCTAAACTGTCGGATGCTACTAGTTCTTTCTAACTTACTTCAGTTGCCCTGTATGTGCCGCTCATTTATATGTGTTGGGTCGTCATATGTATTGTTTATTGTAGCACAATTGTGTATTAAGTCTAGATTTGTGACCTAGTTATTACATGTGTAACATTACACAATCACCCGTCACATCTTGCTACCAACATAGTAGGTAGGGACTTTTTAGGAATATTATTTTCACATGTGATGTCATCAGTGATGTCATCAATGTTATTTGTGATGCCATCTTTGATGTCCTGGGTGTTAGGCTTAGCAATGCTCGTAGATGTGTGAGTTATGGTTGCTTAGCTTACTATAAAGGGGGAATGTGCAGTGGAGCGTGGTAGCACTGTGAAGTGTAACATTCCTTTAGTGAAATCATTTTACTGAATGTACATATATATGTATGGCAGGGAAGGGAAAGAAAGGGGCTAAACAAGTGATGTTGTCATTGATGTCATCAGCTGCATGTGAGATGACATATTTCATGGTCTGGGTGTCAGTGTTAGCAGTGCACAGGAGTGGTGGCAGGGTTGGGGGCTTAGTTGACCATAACTGACGAATTTCAGGGGTTTTTCGGTTTTAATTTGAAGCATAAAGGGGTGGTGGAAAGTTTTTTTTAGTGAAGTGTACAGGTTTTTGTTGGGGCAACTTAACCATAACGTCCCCTCAACAAAGTTTTTTTTGTAGTGAATTGCACTGGTTTTTGGGAGGTGGAACTTAAGCATGAAATTGTGGCAATGAAGTTGGTGAGCAGAATATGTACTGTAATCATGTGATTTTGAGAGGTATGTAGTATAATCTATGTACTTATACATCTAACATAGAACATTCAGAACTCCCTCCCTATTGACTGTAGAAAGGGACGGACTGAGCGCCTGTTTGCGGACGGGGGCGGACAGGATCAACATTACCCAAAGAGGCAGGGGGTATCTGAAAATGTACAATTGTCTTACACAAAAAGGGTGAAACGGTGAAGAAGGGCATAAAGATTTTGTAAGTAGTAATAAGTAAATATGGAAACTAGAAGGTAGGAAATGGAAACTACACATTTAATAATCATGTAGAATGAAGTGGATGGTACCAAAAAACAAAAAAAAGAAAGGATGCCACCACTGTAGTCACTTCACAGAAACTCGGCAGCCTGGAACGATAGTGGACCGACGCATTTGGAAAAAGGGAGATTACAGCAAAAGAGTGAATGTAGGTCATTTTTTTGAAGTGGGTGTGTTTTTTTTTTTAGTATGTGGTGCAGAAATAATAATTTCTTTCTGTTGTTTTGACTCAGAAATGGCTAGTACTTTGGAGTGGTTGGAGGAGTATTTCCCGAAGGAGGAAATGTCTGAAGACAGTGACAACAATGGTACACATTGGTCTGCATATGGAGAATAGTGACCAGTATTTTATAGGCATTTAACTTGTGGTATTTTTTTTTTTCAACAGACCAGGAAAAGAAAGAGGAAAGGGCAACAGAAGAGATAGAAGAAGACAGAATTAAAAGGATAGAGTCGAAAATGGATGTTTTGAATGACAATTTTCAAAGTTTACGGGAGTTTGTGGAGGACGTTGTGAGAGGGAAAGTTTGGTACCATTTCCCCACCTGCACCTGCCCTGCTTCTCCATTCCCTAGTGACCCATCCCCAAACCTGCAACAGGAAAATAGATGTTTCGATGAAGTATCCATCCCTTCTTCCCCTCACAAATCTTCCCCTCATAACCAGCCCGCGTTAAATCCAAATTCCCCCATATTTGTTTCAGTGTTGGCTTCCCCTGCTGTTTCTTTAGAGTGATGTGTGTTTTTGTGTATATAGTAAGTGGTTTTGTATAGTAGATGTAGAGATAGAGTATGTGTTGAAAACATTTTTTTTTTAAAAAAAGACGTAAAATGTTCGCGAACAGCACGCCTTTTCGACCTATCCGCAAGCAATGGAATGTGGGTGCTGTCTAATGCCAAGTAAGAAAGTAAGATGGATGTGATGTGTGACAGCACCATCTTTTCACAATGTGCGCACATAAACAGAAAGGAGTGTCCAAAGGATATACTAACTCGGCGGACTGCTTGGGAACGAGATAATACATGGTGGTAGAACACACAAGATGTCCGGAATTGGGTGTAAATGAGCAGAAAGGGAGTGTGTGAAGGACAGTATAGCGGTTTGTATTGGGGGCAGTCAAAATGGTGGCGTCCGTAGAACAGGCACGGTGGGCGGCAAGGTCGTAGGCAAACAAAATGGAGTTGTCCTGAGGACACTGGAACTGTCCGTACAGTGAACATAGCATGCGAGCACATGCGCAGTACAAACGAAAGGATTGGCAACATTGTGCCAGTTTCTAACTGTCAGTCTCACTTGTGTCGCACTTTGAAGTACTTTGAGAACCCGAACACTGTCCGTAGGACACTTGTGCGCATGCGCATGTGCGATTCTTTGCATTTGCTGTCCAGGGGACTTTCATGAAGGGGGCGGATGTGTTGAAGACGTCATCTTGTGACCGCACCTACGCTGAGCGTGGGGACTAGTTTCCACGGTTTGTGTGCTTCCGCAACACTGAAAATGAACTTGTAGACACAAGGCAAAGTATTGTGGGGTGGAAAAATGTAATTTTACACATCCCAAACAATAGGCCACCTCAGGAGTTGCTGTGTAAAATTGAGTGTACCGCTTTGTAAGGATGAAGAAGGTCATGAGGCAACCCCTGCACCACTTCAAAATGCCACACCCCCGGAGCGCATCTTCATTGTCCTTCTAGCTATAGCAGATAGAGGTGCGTTGCCTTTACTGCAGTAGTGACGAAAAGGAAACCAATTAATATGGCTTCCATGGCTGCTGTTGGGTTATTAGCCTCTGCACCTCCCCCAAACCCGCCACCATCACCACCTCACCAAGGGCCTGCAGAGAGATATTTGGGTGAGGATGTAGAGATTGAGGAAGAAGATGAGGAAGAGAATGAAGTGGAGGAACTCCGCACTAGGAGCACTCGCCGGGAGTCGTGGGTGTGGCGGTTGTTTTCCGTTTACAGGAACGTACCAAAAGCACGTGCTACCCTGGTGAAGTGTAACCAGTGCGATGTGGTGTTGAGTCGCGGGAGATTTGGAACGTACAGTTTTGGTACGACAACCATGAAGCGCCACCTCACTTCGTTCCACACTGCGGACATTCGCAAGGTGGGACCATGTTTGAGTTCCTCCACCGCATCCTCAGAATCCGATCCTCCCACCACAAGAAACACTCCTGTGGGAGAGCGCCTCCCTCCAGCTGCTTCACATGCCATTCGCAATGCTGTGGACCCTTACCTTTCGAAGGTGACAGTACAGTAGTGTGCACGTATTGTGATGCAGTATTCTGCAGGGGGGAGAGTCTTTGAAGTGCTTTTGAGGCTGCAGTCAGCGAGCACCAGAAGATTTGCTCCTTACCTAAATGAAGATCACCCTTAATATGTATCTGTTCAGTTGCCCTTTCTCATTCCCGTGGCTAGTGTCCCTTCCTTACGCTCCTCTCACCTCTTCTCCAAGTGTGCGTAGTGCTGTTAATCAATGAATGTAAAAACAGAAATGACAGAAAAGGCTCTTTTCAGAGCCGCCTTTCTCAGTGTAACAATAGAACTATGAAGTGAAGGCCGTAGAGCCCTGCGAAGTGCAGCAAAAGTTCGCGGACAGTCGTAGAGGGCAAAAAGGGAGGGTGCAAGCGGAGCAAACGCAATAAAGTGTACGTTGGGAGTAAGTGGCGGCTCTGAAAAGAGCCTTTTGGTGGTGTTTTGTGTGGGTGGAAAAGGAGTGGATTGGGTGAAACGGATTGTCAGATAGGTTAGTTCGATTGCAAAAGAGGGCGCATGCATTTTGTATATTGTGAAGAAATATCTGATTGCCTGCATATGTGAGGTGGACTCCATCTCTGCAGAAAATGAAATTGCTACAAAACAAAATGTTTTCATTGTGGAAAGAGGACATACCAACATCTCTTAAAAAGGCACACACAGCCTTATTCACATTGTGTCTCGCTTTCTCAATTTGTGGACCAAATGCAAAAGAACGTATCCATATTTGTCTCTGGGCAATACGGGAAAAAAATATTTGACAATTTGGAAACATGTCCATGAGCTGCGCGAGTCCTTCCTTCATGGCAAATTGTAAAGAAATTCCAGATACATGGCCTAAACTGTTTCCGCCACAATGAATTATGAGTATATCTGGAGGACGCTCTCTCTGTAAAGTAACACAAAAAGGCACCAAGTCCAGCCATTTCATGCCGCGCATGCTTTGCCAGTACACTTCTGCATGTGGAAATCCGAGATTTGTAGATAAACTGCAGCTTTCGGCATGCACCTTCAACCAATGTATCCACGAGTCTCCCACAATCCAGACAATCTGTTTTCGAGCATGGAAAGCCATGGCTGTGTGGTGTCCTGTGAAGTAGAAGCCGGTCTTACTAAAGTATGTTGGCCAGAACACACCTACTGAACTTTATGGACCAATCCCTAGCTCCGCTCATTCTCATTTACATGCGGCTCCACCCTTCAGTCGCTGGTGGTGATATGTGCTGGCAGTTAACTACCGCCATGTTCGCGGACATGTAGAGGAGCAGAGCGTGAGGACGGTACATTAAAGTACTAATCCCCCTTTTCCCCTTAAAGGTAGGCTCTGAGAAGAGCCTTTTTTTTATTTTTGGCCACATATCGTACAGATATGTGGTATTTTATGCATTTTCTGTCCTTGCTTTACTTTTCCAAACATTACAGAACCTTCTCTAAAGAAAGCCTTATGTTCCAAAAGAACATCGCATTTCCCAAAGAGGATAGTGCAACGTCATCTCCTTCAAAGTAATGCGCATTGCTGGGAGCAATGTTATGGTGGCTACAAAAAAACATACCAACTCGCAGCATGAATGCACGCATGTCGCGATTGATAATGCACCTCTCGATGCTTTGATCTGGACAGAAAACAGAAGTGTTGGTCCATTGTAATCTGGGGAGTAAAGCAGAAAAAATTACTTCGGATGTTGGGAAGATGGTCATGATTGCTTCAACCAACTGTGCCAAATCTGCCAACAAAGTACGTAAAGTCAGGTATCCCAAGTGGCAAGCACCGTAGTGCAAAATTACCACATGAGGAGTGGTCATTCGACGCATGTCTCTGAAAACTTTCAGAATTGCTGCAGCATTGGCATCAGTGTCAGCGCTCCAGACCACCTCCACTCCTCGCACATCGAAATGGTGTGCCACATGCCTACTCTCGGCATAGTGTTGTAAGCCGAGCAGCAAAACACAGACCCTCTGCACCTCTGCCATTTTCAGTGTGTGCACCGTCTTTGGACACAAAACAGTAATGTGAACATCTGTTTGGCTGATGGCTACAGTCGTCTTTCCATGCAGGATTAGCTGTAGAAACCCGCATGTGACACGCCCTACCAGCGGACAAGCGTTGCCTACGTGCGGCACGTAACTTTTCCCCAGTCCTTCCACCCTTTCTACAGCAGTACCAAAGAGAGTCCATCATTGGACACAACTAAGCGGACGCACAATTAGCCACCAATCACATAGAACCTCGCTAATTTTAACTCCGTCATCATCATTTCGCACTTCAAAATTACTGTTGATGATTCTTAATGGAAATCGCATGCCATTGCAAAGCACCTACTTCACAAGCTACTGTGCAAGGATTGCGAATTTCTACGTACAGTTCCATGCATGACCACATGCATCAGTATAGAGTGCAGGTATGTTCATTCTGATCAGAGTACATGTGGAAGACTTATAATTTAAAATAGACAAAATAATGCCGGTAAATTTCCATAGGAAGCACATAACAGCTCCCCCTTGTAAAGTGCAAGA
The DNA here is from genome assembly GCF_040938575.1 of Ambystoma mexicanum. Classification (NCBI taxonomy): domain Eukaryota; kingdom Metazoa; phylum Chordata; class Amphibia; order Caudata; family Ambystomatidae; genus Ambystoma; species Ambystoma mexicanum. The sequence goes on from NC_090927.1 coordinate 283,975,402, forward strand.
ATGCTGATTTGCCATTAACAATTTGCTCGACGGCTTACTTTCTTTTTCATAACCTGTATATACGTTGCAAGCATGCCTATTTAGGCATAGCTCTGAACCATTTTTGTGTGAAGTGTGGGTGAAATTAGCTGATTTTGGTTTTGGGGGGGGTGACGCGCCCATTGGAATGAATGGCTGTGCAGGAGGCTTGGCGGGTGAGTCTGCCCTTTACAAGGCAGGTGACACCTGCCAAAAGAGTTGAGAAGTATAATTTAGGGCAGACCTTAATTTTGTATGTGAAAATGGCGCAGTTCTGTCCTCTGTGCTGCCCAACAGTAATGCTACTTGCAATGTGAGCGTATGACAATAGTAATCGCTCCCGATTGTGGTGCTGACATGTCCTTAGGAGGGTCTCCCGATTTTTCGCCATTGTGCTTTGCATTAAGAAGTACAAAAAGCTTGCTCATCTACTACGTTGCCCTATCGCTTACAAACCTCTCTCCTATGCATAGTACACTTTGTAAAGAACAAGGCATTTCCAAACCCCTAAAGAAAGATAGATATGTTGAAGGACTTTGAAGTACCATATTGATAGTAGTATAGAAAGAGTGCGCAGAGAGAAGTGAAATTTGCATGTGGATTGGGATGAAACATGAAAGTTGAATCGTATGACGAAAGAAGTGGAAGTGAAGGCTGCAGTATCATGACGGCTGCAAACACACAAACTAATTGATATCATTTTTTTTAATTCACAGAGAAGACTAGTCTCCTGAGAATCAACAACATCTACACTGCAGAGGACATATCCGCAGAAACCTTGTCATCTTCCACAAAAAAGTAAGTACAGTACAACCTTCATATTGTTGTAACTTCTCCTTAAAGAAGTTACTTCTCCTTAAAGAGGCTGCATGGGTTATTTGTTTACTTTGGGCACCAAAGGAAGCATTCATTTGTAAACCATTCTGCCTACAAATATCCAATAATAGGACAAAGATTAACAGGTGGAATGGCTGACAAATGGCTGTGTGCTTGGTACTGAAATGACATAGGAAATCTGTAGAAGGTGAGATTGTCAAAAATAGTGGTGGTAGCAAGTTTTTGCCATTTTGGTTATTAATAATGTTTCTCGGCACAAGTAGGGCACTGTGTACTCTCATCTAAAGCACAATGTACTACTATGCAAACAGTAAAGTAGCCTTACCAAATGATAGTTAGAGGTCACTGCGCGTTGACACACCGTGCCAAAGAGTTTCCCCATCACACTTAGGCACACATGCACACAGCACACATACATTGGACAGCAGACCAAAGAATATTTTGTTTTCTCAACAGACACCAAAGAATGCCTAAAAAAGCAGCTCCGTAGAAAGGAATGCAGAATTAGAGCAAATAAAAATAAAGGTACTGTTACGCTCACCTGGTTCCCACGGGGGCGTCGACCGGAACTGGGCCGCTGTTGTTTCCACCAGCGTGACGTGTAGCGCCGAGATGACTGACTGGACTGGCCCGCTCAGCCTAGTTTGCCTGGCTCGCAAGAATATTCTTCTGCAAAGGAGAAGAGGAATTAACCACCCGTGGAATTGAGTGTCAACCCACCTTCCCCACTCCCGTTGTCTTCCCACAGATCACTCTTGATGTCCCCTCCTTAGTCTCACCTGATGGTTTGGAAGGATGAGCTCTCCATCCTGCGTCGACCGCAGGGGCGCGTTGATGACCAGTTACTTCACTGGCATAGAGGAATTGGTGAGTTCCAGTATTGACTCTAAAGTCCAATTGTTCATAAGAGTTCAAATGTCTGATCTTCACTCTGTCGGATTCCTTGCAGGTTGCCGATTAATCCACTCGAAGATTTCCAAATGGCAATTGGTAAGATTCAGGTAAGTCTATTGTGGTTTTCCCCTTAGGGGCCGGGGTACGGCGATGAAGCAGAGTTGACTGTGCCGACCTGAGATGAGGTGAGACCCCCGTGGTAAATCAGGTAAGTCCTTGGGGGTAGCTTGTATAGCCTTAGAGAGTCCCCTTGCTCACCTTGCTGTCTTTGTCTCCTTAGGTGTCGGAGGGCGGCCGCGAGATGGAGAGAGCGTGATGGAATGCTGAAGTACCGCCAAGCAGGTGAGTTCAGCGCGGCGCCGTAGGAATGCGAAGTGATGCTTCAAAGACTTCTGTCTTTCAGTTCTGTGGCGAAATGGATCAGGATTCAGGTAAGGATTAAAGTTAAAACTCCTGTTCTAACCTTTATCCTTCTTTTCTTCTTGTTTCAGGAGTCCCAGGACTGAAGCGGGCGTGGCTGAAGACTGGAGCTGCTGAAAACACGGTGAGCGTTACGCTGCAGCAAGCAGAATAACGCGAAGCACATGTGGCTGTCCGGGCGTGGTTTAAATTGCCTTGGAAGAAGATCCAGGTAAGTATTCTTCCACAGCCCCACCCAAGTAACAAAATAGTCCCTTCAGTAAAATAGTCCCTCCTAAGCCTCATTTGGCTTGAGTCTTCATGCAGCATGGTCTGCCTCAGGTGAGTATGCAGGTAAGTTATCAATAATGAGCCTGGCGCCATAGGCGCCAGGACTGCACCCAAACAGCCCCTAACTGGGGCTTTTGGGCATGCTCCAAGTGGCATGATGCCTGCTTCCGGGGCTGCTGGGCCTGGTCTCGTCTTCAGGGGGCAGGCATCATGACAGGTACCCAATGTAAGCATCCACCTGTTGTAGAGTTAGGGGAGAATCTTGGAACAAACCACCTAATGCAATTGGGTAACATAATAAAAGAAGTCCCAAGTACCGAAACTGTACGTCCTCCATCAAAAAGTATCACAAAACACAGAAATTATGTCAAAGAAACAACTGCCAGTACAGCTAACAATGTTCCTTATAATCCTGATCGTGTTAGAAGAACCCATAGTAAAAAAAATATTTTAGCAAAAATGTTTAGTCTCAGAGTCCTTCAGAATCTACTAAGAAGAGGATCAAAGTCATCCTCACCCCTTTAAACGTACCGTAGAAAGTTAATTCTGCAAGTACTTGTGGACAGTGCAATCCTTCTCAAAAGGAAGTTGTTCATATTAGTGTTAAAAAGGATGAAAACACTAGCAAAACTAAGTATCAAACTACAAATGAAACTCAGCAATAAACGGAATGTGAACAAAAATAATTTTTTGCATGTTTGTGGTGGTTAACGGAGTCACACAACAACCACGGAGCCATATTTCAATGAAGAAGCATACAAACAAAATCAAACACAATTGCCATCCATAGCAGTGGACATGGGTATGAGAAAATCAATACTATCATCATGGAACAAGAAACACTGCTTACAACACTGTCTTCTGACAACTCAGAATTACCTCTCGATTCAGCAGAACCACACCGTCCAGTGTACAAATGGCCGTGCACATCAATGTGTGCCATTCCAAATAAATCTTTCAAATCTTTATGTGTGTTCCTCAATCAATATGTAAAAGGTAAAGATAAAAGTAAAATCAAAGTGCTGCAAAATATGGATATTTGTGTAGTGCGAAAACACACAGGACTAAAAGGACATTCACTAGCCTGCATTTCTGGGCCTATTTGCAAAAGTACCTTCCATGATATCAAAAGAACATCAGTACATCATTCTAAAGTAAGAAATTTGGTGTATAAAATATATTGTGCAAAAACTTCAGCTTCAGAATTAGGCAATTTAAATACCACTCTTCTGCATGGTACACCCAAATACTTACAGGAAGAAATGGACTGTATTCAGAAAAAGTATTTTGCAAGTGAGAGCCACGTAGAAAATGCAACAGTTTTAGAGCATAGTAGCAACAATTCTGCACATAGCAACCTTTTATTGCACACATACAGAAAAGAAATACTAAAATTTAAAAGGTCATCGGCTGAAGTACCAAACCATGTGTGTGTATGTTGCTGCAGAACGTTTTACAAAAGGGACACAAAAAATGTGGACATAGCATACAAAATAGAAAACAATGAAGACTCTAAATGGTTTGAATTAGCTTTGTACCTTTTAGCTGAAAGCCAATAGGAAGTAACTGAATGTATAATATGTTGCAGTTACTGTACTGCAAAATTAGACAACAACCACACTCCTTCACGTGCAATTACAAATAATTTGGAATTGTTCCCATTACCAAAAATTCTGTAACAACTCAATTTGTATGAGAGCATAATAATTCAAACAGTTCACCCATTTCAAGCAATTATATGCCTTCATCCAAAAACTGCAAATTTACCTCCCTCTGAATTGGTGAAAGGCATTTGTGGCAAAGTAGTGTACTTGCCATTAGATCTAACGGAAAATGTACACAATGTAGGAGTGGAACATTCAATAGAGCATTCTTTAATAGTCTTGGTAAATGGAGTACCAACAAAGGACAAAAAAATTTGGCAACAATTAGTAGACTTACAAAGTTACACAAGCATTGCAATATCTAAAAGACAACAATGAGTACTACAAGGAAATAAATATTTATGAAAGCGTAAGGCAAACAACAGAAATAATTCAAGAGCCATCAGAAACTGGACAATTCGAACTTCTGGATCCAGCTACAGTATCCACTCTGTTAGACCATTACACAATTCATCCATTGCATTCCAATGAAAGTATAGATGATGCACTAGAAACTTACCAAATGCGACAAACCAAAGGGTCACCAATGAGTATTTGGGAAAAAAGTATAGAAGCACATGCTTTTCCAATGCTATTTCCTACTGGCAAAGGTGGGAGGTACGATGATAGACCCACTCAGATTGGGGCATCAGAATACCGCTCATTACGAATGTATTCCCAAGATCCACATTTTGTCTAAATCTGGGAATACATATTCCACCTACTGTACGAAAGTGAATTAGCAACACTATGTTATGGAGTTGCACACATTCTTAAATCTGGAACGCACTTTCAAAATATGTCAGCTACGCAGTTAATACAAAAAGTACAAGAAAAACAATTAGGTTTTACAATCAAGTATAACAAATTTGTTTGCAAACATGCGCGGTACAAAGGAATACTGGTTTAGACGGCACGGAGACGTGCGCTGCCTGATCAGAAACCTTGGACCACCAACTTGGTTTGTTACGCTAAGTTGTGCAGAATACGCATGGGAAGATTTGCATGAGTTCCTATGCATAGCAAACAGCAACAAAAACAACATAGATATATTAACACCTGGAGAACTTTGCTCTCTAAATGTCTCAAGATATGTCCATCATTGTTTCATTGCAATGCTATACTTTATTTGCAATAAAAGTGTTCCTCCCCTTGGAGAAGTGCAACACTTCTTTTGGAGAAAAGAATATCAAGCGAGAGGAGCACCACATATTCACATGCTGTTATGGATCAAAGGTGCACCGTAATTTGGCCACGACAGTGATAGCACTGTTTTGCAGTTTATCCAAAAATATGTCACATGTGAAATCCCTTCACAACAAAGTCATAGTGAGCTGCATGGGCAGATTTTACAATTTCAAAGACACAAATGTGGCAAATATTGTCGCCGTAAATACAAAAACAAAGATAAATACTACACCAAATGCCGCTTTGGTTTTCCCAGACCAGTTACAGAAACAGGGGAAGTAAACAACTTCATGTCTTCAGTGCGACATAGTGTTAAAGGTAAATCACCTAAAAACATGTATTACATAAAAAGAAGTGAAGAATCAAAATATATCATGATTATAATGCAATCATTGCCCTATTATGGAATGCAAACATAGATGTGCAGTACATTGCAGACAATTCAACTGCTGTTGCACGATATGTTACAGCCTACTTAACAAAAGCTGAAAAAACAGAGCTTGAAGACCTCTGGGATGACCTAGCATCAGACAAAACACTATCTCAGAAATTGTACAGCCTAGGCATAAAAATGCTTTCTCATAGAGAATGTGGGGCCTATGAAACAGCAGATCGTTTTACCGGCTCTGCTTTATACGGAAAATAAGACAACATAGTATGGCTCAGTCTCGGCCCTGCAAAATCTAGAAAAAGAGTGCTAAAATCATATGAGGACATAGCAACTATTGCCAAAAATGATCCCAACAGCCAAGTGTTACGCTCACCTGGCTCCCACAGAGGCGTCGATCTGAACTGGACAGCTGCGGTCTCCACCAATGTGACGCGTAGGGCCGAGATGACGGACTGGACTGGCCCACCTAGCTTTGTTTGCTTGGCCCATAGGAATATTCTTCTGCAAATGGAGAAAGGGAATTAACCACCCGTGGAGTCGAGCGTAAACCCCCCAACCCCCGCTGTTCTCCCCACAGATCACCTTTGTTGTCCCCTCTTATAGTCTCACCTGATGGTTTGAAAAGATGAGCTCTCCATCCTGCATTGAGTGCAGGTGCGCGTTGATAACCAGTTGCTTCACTGGCTGGAAGGAATTGGTGAGTTCCAGAACAATATTGACTCCGAAAAGCATGTAGTTCGTAAGAGTTCACATGTCTGACTTTCACTCTTGTCCAATTCCTTGCAGTTTGCAGCTTGACACCAGCGAAGAGTTCCTCGTGGTAGCTGACGAAGTTCAGGTAAGGATTTGGCTTATCCTACACAGTTCAATAAAATAAGGCCAGAATGTAACCTGTGGCTTGCTCCCTTATTCAGGTGTGGAGAGAAAATATGAACTTCGGGGAATAATGCCTCCGGTGGCAAAATTAGGTAAGTCTATTGTGGTGAGAAGAGTTCCCCTTGTTTGTCCTTTCGTCTCACCTTGTTATCTGGGGTACGGCGAGGATGCAATGGAGACTGCGCCGACCCGTGAAGAGGAATAGTACCCCCGGCGTTATCAGGTAAGTCTATGGGGGTAGTTACTATTGCCTCCGTTTATTCCCTTGGCTCACCTTTGCTGTTCTTGTGATCCGCTTAGGTGCCAGAGTGCGGCGGGAACGTGCAGAAGGATGCAGTGGATCGTGAGGATGCTGCGAAGGCCGGTGAGTTCAGCGCAGCGCTGCAGCAGGCGGGGCAGCGCGCGTAAAATGCTTCTTTCTTCCAGCTTGAAGGCGCTGTGGATCCGGAATTCAGGTAAGGATCGAAGGTTTTGCTTTTATTCTAACCTCTTCTCCTTCTGTTCCTCACTTTTTCTAGGAGCTGCAGACTCGAGGCGGGCGTGGCAGAAGACTGGATGCAGACACGGTGAGCGTTACACTGCTGGATGCAGAATAACACGAAGCGTGTGCTGCTCTTCGGGCGTGGTTTAAATAGCCTCCAAAGTAGTCCCAGGTAAGTATTCCTCCCCAGCCCCATCCGAGTAAAAAATATTCCCTAGGTAAAATAGTCCTTTCCAAGCCTCCTTTGGCTTGGAGCTCTGCAGCATGGTCTGCATCAGGTAAGCTTGCAGCATTGTCTGCATCAGGTAAGCTTGCAGCATTGTCTGCATCAGGTAAGCTTGCAGCATGGTCTGCATCAGGTAAGTTCTACTCTATGAGCCTGGCGCCTGTGGCGCCAGGACTGACTCTCCATATGAGCCTGGCGCCGTAGGCGCCAGGACCGCACCCAAACAGCCCCTAGAAGGGGTTTTTGGGCTTGCTCAAAATAACTTGGGGCTTGCTTCCGGGGTTGCTGGACCTGGTCTGGTTCCCCGGGGGTAGGCATCATGACACCAAGACATTCTGAAAAACAATTTACTGGACACATACTATCCGAACAGGAGTACCACTCTGGAAAGCATGTGTCTGTACCACATAGCTCAAAACTTTTCATACAAAAATAATGTAAAACCTGATGAAAGTAAACATAGATATAGAGTGACAATTTGTGAAGGGAGCTTAGTGAAACAACAAACGAAGCTTAATTAATCATGTGAAGTGACGTTGTCATTAAAAACTCCTCAACAGAAAGAACTATATTACATGTCTCTTTTACAACTTTTCAAACCATGGAGAAAAGAGGAAGACATACTAGATAATTATGAGTGCTATGAAGATGCTTTTAACGCAAATGAAAGCACTATCACCGATGTTAACTTTATGCAGTACAAAACAATGTTAAACAATGAGCAGCAACAAGAAGAAGAAATTCAGGCCCAACTAGAGGGAGACTCTTCAGACAGTAGTCAACCTTCTGTAACAGGAAGTAAAGAGCCATTAGGACAACCACTAGTAGCAAATGAGGCTGAAGTTGCTATGGCAGAAGTAGAAAAGACCATGTATCAGTATCAAGAAGATACAGAGGACTTAACTGTGCAACAAGGAAAACTTACCAACGATCAGCGCACTATTTTTGAAGAGGTAACAAAACAAATTGTGCATGGCGTACAGCACGAAAATAAAGAATGTACCTGCCAAAATTACAAACCTATACTGCTGTACGTCAGTGGGGAAGCTGGATCAGGGAAAACATTCTTAAAATTATTAGCAAGTTCCTGCAGCCATTGACAAACAACAAACTGTCAGCTGTTGTAACAGCCCCCACAGGTTTAGCGGCCTACAACATAGGCGGTGTGACTTTACACCAATTACTACTGCTTCCAGTAGAGCATCAAAATAAGTTAGACTACTACAAACTTTCTGAAGAAGCTGCAATGGAATTACAGAGAGTATTGAAGCAAATGAAAATGCTACTAATAGATGAAGTGAGCATGGTCTCCAATCTAATGTTGGCTTTGATTCATCTTAGATTGCAAGAAGTACTTAAAAGTAATAAGGAAGACCTCTTTGCTGGGAAACACAATCGTTTTCGGAGATCTTCTACAATTGACACCAGTAAAAGGTGAACTGATTTTTAAAACCTTAGGCCACAAACTCTGACAGAAAACTGTTGGTAGCATAGGTAATGTTAACCTTTGGCAATATATCCAATACAGAGAATTAACTGAGAACATGCGGCAATCTGCAGATCACAATTATGCCAACATCTTAAAAAGTATTAGAAAAGTGTATTGAAAAAGTGGCATATACATGCACTTTATGCCGATAATGCATGCGCAACTGATGTTATGGAACCCATAGTGCACAAAATTGTCAATTGTATGGCCTTAATACCAACTCTTGCAAGCTGTTTCAAATTCAATGAAACAATGCTAAAGAAAGAAATGCAAGCAATAATAGAAAAGACAAACTAGACATACATGGTTTGACAGTACCCATGTGTGAGCAAGCCACAACAAGACTAAATAGTTTGGAACATTCAATCTCCAACACAGCTGGGTTGGAAAAAGTATTGAAATTATCATTAAATTGTAGAGTAATGCTTAAACGTAACCTTGACATAGAGCAAGGGATAGTTAATGGAGCACTGGGCACAGTTGTTGGCTTTCAATCATACCCACGGGATAACAGCCTTCATTTTGTAAATATTCGCTTTGTTAAAGTTTCAGAAGTAAAAAGGATAGGGCGCTCATTGGCTCGATTCCTTCTCTTCAAAGACATGTATGTACGTAGAGAGCAATTTTCTCGAACTCTTGCATATGCATTTACCATTCATAAATCCCAAGGTCCTACCCTAGATAATAGATTGATAGATCTAGGAAATACAGTGTTTAAGGAAGGCATGAGCTACATCGCATGTTCACGCTTATGTACACTTGACGGTCTTTTGTTAATTAACTTTGATCCAAGTAAAGTCCAAGCTGATATTCCTTGCATTCTAGAATATAATAGATTGCGTTCACTGTACACCCCTCATCTGAAACAATACCCTGTTCCAGATAAAGTGAAACGTGGTAAAAGAAAAGTAAATGAAACAGAAATGCAATAGAATGCACCAGGAAATTGTGCACAAAAAAAAGAAGCTAAAGTATCATCAATTGCCGCAAACATAGAAGAACCTATTAGGGAATGTGAACCAGGCACGTTGGCAAAGAAGCAACAGAAAAACCGAAAAATGCACTCAGGTACAGAACTTGCTGGCCCATTCAAATTTACAAATGAAAGTGGGGTAAGTTGCTATGCCAATGTTGCAATGAATATTCTATTTCAATTGCGAACAATATTTACCTGCACAGCACAGACCAATTGTGTTTGCAAATGTTAGTACTGCATAGAAATACAACAAGCAATCCTGACAACACATACAGTGTTTATGGAGTAAGGCAACACTTTCGACTGTGCTGGAATGGTGAGATTCACTATTAACTCACAATAATTTCTAATGTACATACTATTAGTATTGGTAAACAAAACTATACCTGTAAATGAAATCTTCCAAATTTTGTACATGTGGAAACATACATGCACTCTCTGTAACAAAGTGATACAGGAAGAAATTCGAAATTAACGATTTGTGTATATTTCCATACCAAATTGTGAAAGCATTCCTTTTCAGCAACTTGTACCAAATGCAAACCATGGCAGATTATGTAGTATTTGCAATTCAGACAATCGCTCTACCTTACTGATACAATCACATAGTGCCTACATAATACTTATGCTTCTATGTTATAATGCAGATGGCACCAAAAACAACTGCAAACTAACTGGATTTACACATGGTCAAGTGTCACTTGGAAAGAAAACCTTTAAACAGTAGGAATAATCTACCATGCAGGAGCTACAACCAATGCAGGTCACTACACTGCATACATTAAAAAGAATTGTGGATGGTTTGAATGTAATGATAGCACCATTACTCTAAAGCAGAGGTTGCCAGCGAACCTAACAAATGCGTATTTAATGTTCTTGAAGCCAAAGTTTACGAAATAATGTGCACTTCAAAATTGTGAGCAAAGTAAGTGAAAGAATACAAACAGTTAGAATAGGCCTACAGGTATCTAACTACTCAACAGGATGGAAGAATGACACAAATAAATGATTAGCAACAAAGAAAACATTAATAGGAAAGATACAGGAAACAGGATATGTCAACGACACAAATGAATGAGTATCACAAATCTGTAGGAACACATGCGCAGTTAGAATATGCCTACAGGTATCCAACTACTCCACAGGATGGAAGAATGACACAAAAATGATTAGCACTGAAAAAAATTCACAGGTATAATATGCCTATAGGTATCTAAGTGTTGTTAAAAAACATCAGGAAGGCAACAAAGGAAACATTAACAGGAAAGATGAAGGAACAGGATGTAACAACGACACAAATGAATGAGTATCGAAAATCTGTGGTAACAAATGCATTACGAAAAGTAATACGGTCACGGCATATTGTCGATTTCAATGTTGCCTACCTATTTCCGTGTGCTTTCAAGAGTTACAAATTTCCTATCCACTACATGCAGTCAAGTGTTACAAATTTCCTGCCCACTATATGGACTGAAGTGCTATCGTTATTATCCCCTGCATTTACTGTACGTACAAGGTGTGCATAGAAATTACATCATGACGGCCGAGGAACAAATGCACAGATCACCCATTTCTTACTGTGTGAACCTTTCCCAATGCTCTGTGCCACAGCAAAATAGGGTAATGAAAAATGCATGTGTACGCTGTTTCTCCGCTTTCCGCGGATCCAAGATGTCGGGCGCATCCAAACCATCTGACGCAGAAGACATCTCGCAGCAACCAATGGACAGAGACGTTGCGTGTACGTGGTCATGACGGCAGCCCCTTAGCCAAACGGTTTCTGGTTCGTCGACCAAACAGGGAAGTGTGACCGCGGAGCGAACATAGATCTCACTAATTTTTTCAGACCTGCTTTTTCATAATTATAAATGAACGTACTGCGTGTATGGTGACAAAATTTACAAAAGCACGCTTTCTAGACCAAGCCCCTGTACCTGCCACAAATTTCATCAAAATCCGTGCAGCGGTTCGACCTGTAGCCGTGCGCAAAGTTTTTCCCCCATTCAGTCTATGGGAAAAAAAGATGTTTTGGGACCCCCCCTATAACTCCCCTCCCCCTGGACGATTTCTCACCAAACTTTTAAAAAAAAATTCAGAGTGCCCCATATACTTTTTTTTGCAAGGTTTGGTGAGGATACATCCAGGGGGAGCGGTGTTATAAGCCGCCCAAAAAGTGCTCTTCCTATGGAACCAGCAACTTAACCATAACTACATGGCCATGTAAATATATATATATATGTATATATATATTCATTCACTAAAAAAAAAACTTTGTTAAGGGGACGTTATGATTAAGTTGCGCTACTAAAAACCTGTGAAATTCACTAAAAAACTTTACAAACGTGACATTATGGTTCAAAGTAAAACCGAAAAACCCCTGAAATTCGCCAGTTCTGGTACGCTAAGCAACCATAACTGCCCGCACCACTGTGCACTGCTTACACTAACACCCAGGACATCAAAGATGACATCATAAATGTCAGAGGGAGACCCCAGCGAAGACCGAGATCTACCCCCAGCTCGTTTCTTAGAAAAACGACTGACCCTGAGTGAGTTGGAGGTAGAAGAGCGAAGAGCTCGAGAGGGGAGGTATTTGCAGAGGGATAGCTGAAGGTATTTTGGACCCAGGCCCCAGAAATCCTAGTGGACAATGCAGAGGGTTTTGAATTTAATCCTTGCATCCACTGGGAGCCATTGGAGAGATTTCAGAGCTGGAGAGATACGATCCCAGGGCTTGAGGCCAAGGACAAGGCTCGCAGTCCTGTTCTGGATTAGTTGCAGAGGGCAGAGAGTAGAGGCAGGTAGATTTAGATAGAGGCTGTTATAATAGTCCAAGCTAGAGAGAACCAGAGCTTGAGATACCATGAGCTTCTGGGGGAAGGAGAGGAAAGGCAGAGTACCTCTGAGGAGGTGCAGTCGGAAATGTGACTTTTTAGAGACCTCAGAGATGTGGGCGCAGAAGGAAAGGGTGGAGTCAAAGATGACCCCGAGGTTCTTAGCCTCGCAGGTGGGGGTAGGAGGGCGGCCAAGGGAGGCCGGCCAGAGAGTGAGGGGAAAGGATGGTGAAGGTGTGCCGATGAGGAGTATCTCCGTCTTGCTGGCATTCAAAGATCATTGGCGGCACACCAATCTTGAATGGCAGTTAGGCAATCAGATGAGAGATGGAGAGGAGGTGGCAGAGGGCAGCTTGAAAATGAGTCGAGTGTCGTCAGCTTAGCACTGGAAATTTGAGCAGAAAATGGCAATGCAGTGGGCGAGAGTTGCCAGGTATTGGTTGAAAAGCCATGGCGAGCAGTTAGACCCCTGGGGAACACCACAGGTAGAGAGGAAGATAGATGAAAGGAAGGACCCAAGTTGGACCTGGGAGGGTCGATCTCAGAGGAAAGAGGTCAGCCAAGCCAGAGCCTGATCTGATACCCAGGTTTTCACGGAGACGGTTGAGCAAGATGGTATGATTGACCGTGTCGAAGGCAGAAGAGAGATCGAGGAGGATGAGGACAGAGGGAATGTTACAGTCAAGGTTGGTGAGCAGATCTTCACGGATGTTTAGGAGATCAGGTTCCATGCTTCTGGCAGCTCTGAAGCCAGACTGGTGGTCTTGGAGACAGCCAACAGAATTGGAATGAAGGTTAAGCTGAGAGATGGCCAACTTTTCCAGGAGTTTGCCAAGAAAGGGAGTAATGGAAATTGGAAGATAGTTAGCTGGACAAGAAGGATCAGCTGTGGGTTTCTTAAGAAGAGGATGCACAAAGGAGTGCTTCAGAGGGGAGGGGAAGGATCCAGAGGCAAAGAAGTGGTTGCAAAAATCAGCAAGGGCCAGAGCGAGGGTGTCAATGTGGTCCTTGATGGTTCTAGAGGAACAGGGATGAACCCATTTTGAAGAGGCTTTCATAGATCAGACTTGTCTAGCAACCTCGTCAGGGGTGAAAAGAGGAAAGGACGAGAAGGATGGTGGAAGGGTGGCTAAAGGAGGATCAGCAAGCACAGATGGAGAGGGAAGAGGAGGAGTGTGGGTGGAGAGGGTGGACAGGATGTCCTCGGTTTTTTAAATGAAGTGAGAGGCAAGGGCATTGCAGAGAGCCTGGGAGGCAACAGGAGGGGTAGAGACTGCATTAGGGTTGGCCAGCTCCTTGAAGATTTTAAAGAGTTCGGCCGAGTTGTTAGATGCTGCAGAGACACGAGCTTGAATATGGACTCTCTTCTTGGTGAGGACAGAGAATCGGTATTGCCTTTGTAGCAGGCGACAGGCCAGTTTGTCAGAGGATGAACAGGAATTCCTCCATTTCCTCTCAGCTGCCCTACACCTACGTTTAAGTGTAGCTAGGTCAGAGTCATACCAGGAATTGCACTTGGCTTTGGACTTCAAACGGATCCTCTTGACAGGGGCAAGAGCATCACGCGTATCAGAATTGAAGAGTAGAGCAGAGACAGGGCTGTATCAGAAGGAGAGACGGCCAAAGGTGGAGGGGGGGAGAGAAAGTGGCGGCAAAAGCCTCAACTGAGACACGCTTCATGGGCCGGATGTCCGAGAAGGTAGCTGGCAGTGTTGGGGTAGGCTTGGCTTGGGAGGGAGAGGTGAGATGAGAGGAGGGAGTGATCGCTCCAGGAGAGAGGAGTGGTCAGAGGGATGGAGAGGGGGAGGTCCGAGGAGATCAAGACATCGAGTGTGTGCTCTGCAGAGCGAGTTGGGCCAGAGGGGAGGATGGACAGGGAGAGGGAGTCGCAGAGGTCACGGAAGAGTACAGAGGAGGAGCAAGGAGAGTCTAAATGTATATTTAGGTCACAGAGGAGGAGGAGTGGAGTGGTAGAGGCCAGGAGGGAGGAGGGGAGAGGTCTGCCCACTCCTAGAGAAATGTGGCGATTTGACCAGGAGGCCGGTAGATGGTAACCACAGTAAGAGTATGGGTAGGTGAGAGAGAAAGCCTACAGACAAGGCATTCAAAAGAGAAGTAGGTCTGAGTGGGAATGCTAGAGGCAGGAATCCACTCAGGAAAGATCAGGGCTACCTCCCCCCCACAGGGCCAGGAGGATATGGGTGCTGAGAGGATCTTGTAGCCATCAGGGAGGAGAGTGTCAAAGCTCGTAACAGAGCTCGCTGTGAACCATGTCTCAGTAAGACCAAGGACATCAAGGTCTAGTTCTTCAAGGAGGAGGCAGATGTCAGAGGAGTGTTTGATGGCAGAGTGAGAGTGGCAATATGAAGAAGGTTGCCAGCCTTAAAGACCTTCCGAGGAGCGGTACAGATCAGAGGTACGCCCTGCGGAGGAGAAAGAGCCCTAGGAGGGGCAGAGGAGGAGAGAGAGGGCAAGGTAGTCAAGGGGGGAGAGGAGGGGACAGTAGATGAGAGGAAATTGATGAGGTGAGGGAAGCGCCCATCAAAGAGGAAGAGATTGGCCCGAGGGCCTTGGACCATGACAGTGCTATTTAGGTAGACATTAATGATGACTTTAGAGGAGTCGAAGGAAGCCATGAGAACGTCCCAGTGAGTGCCACCATTAATGGGAGAGGAGGAGATAGGGCAGAGCACAGAGACCATATGAGGAGTCCATAGATCTGGCAAAAGAAAGACAAGAGGATGTCGGTAAGGGTCTGTCTGGCGGAAGCATTGGAGTAGGTGTCGGCGATAGGAAGACCAGGATTAGAGGCCAAGATATCCTTTTTGAACTTCTTCCTACCAGACTTAGTGAGAAGGGAAGGATAGTTAATGGAGAAGCAGTTGGAGAAGATAGGAGAAACAGAAAGCGCCATTGGGGTGGAAGTAAGGAGAGGATGGAGATACTGGGGGGGGCTAAGGCAGGTAGGTTTGAGACCAAAGAGAGTGGTGAGGTCACTGGGCTGGCAGGTTACAGAGAAGAAACAGTATACAAGCAAAATACAGAGAATTTCGCAATGGGCAACAAGATATGACTTTTTAGCACAAAGCAAAAACAGCAAGATTTGACTTTTTCAATCTTGGAATCGGATGTTAGCAAAGGGTTTTAGGAACCACTGCGCAGCAGGATGTCAACATGGGAGCAACAAGCAGAAAGAACAGTGATAGTCAAAGGCATTAGAAGTGAGTCCATAGGGAGGTAACTAACCCATAGTTCTGGAGGTGGCAAAGTCAAGGCAGTCCGGATTTCTTAGAGGAGTGTGGTGGCAGTATCATTGTGGTTTAGGTGCAGGCAGGATCCCAATTAGCATTCCGGAAGCAGACAAGGAGCAGACAAGGGCCTTGGAAGTGGGCCTTTGCTGAGAGGGCCGGCTGAAGCCTGCTGGTCCCTGATTGGATGGAAGAAAACATGCAGCAACCAATGGGAGTGCAGCACAGGGAGAGGTGATTCAGCACAGCCTGACTACACAACAAAGAAAACTACGGCGGCCATCTTGGAAGGGCCAAAAACAGTCAAATAAGCAGCACTAGTAGGAAAAAACTAGTGCTTTCAAAATAGCAACACAGCTCCAGGTATTAAAAAGCTCAAAAAATGGCTGCACGATGAAAATACCAAATAAAACAGTCCTTTCCAACAATATTGCAAATTTCCTCTTTCTTTTTCTTCTTTTTTTTCTTCAAATTTCGATTTTTCAGGTTCAATAATTCCCCAGGAGGTGCAGTAATGCACAGAAAGTGCACCTACCTAGTGGAATGGTCAGCAGCCAGGCACAAACTCCACATGTTCAGGAGAACAACAGATAGCCAGGAGGGTGGAAACAGGACCTCACTCCCAGTGAGAAGCAGATGAAAGAAGATTATACCAATGGATTATACCATAACAAAAAAAGATATGCCTCCAACGTGATTACCTCACAGAAACTGTGCAGCCAGGAGCGACAGTAGATGCACACAGCAGAATGAAAACAAATTACAAAGAAATAGTAAGCGAACTTCATTTTTCTTATATGTGTATATACTTTTTTGTATGAGGTGCAGAACAACTGTATTTCTGTTTTGACACAGAAATGTGCAGTACTTTGGAGTGGCTGGAGGAGAATTTTCCCCATAAGGAAATGTCCGAATATAGCGATATTAATGGTACATACTTCTCTGCATAAGCAAATTAATAGTCAGTATTTTATGGACATTTAACATATATATATTTATTTTTAACAGACCAGGTAAAAAAAGAAGAAAGTCCACCAAAGGACACAGAGCAAGACAGCCTGAAACGGATAGAAGAGAAAATGGACATACTAAATAAGAATTTTAACGGTGTAAGACAATTTGTGGAGGAATACGTGAGAGGAAAAATAAAATATCACTGTGCCACCTGTAACTGTCCCCCTTCTCCATTTCCTAGTTAACCATCCCCAAACCCTCAAGAAGAACATAAACGTTTTGACGAAACATCCATCCCTTCATCCCCTCACAACCAGCCCGTGTTGAACACTAATTCCCCTATATTCGTTTCAGTGTCTGCTTCCCCCTCGTTCTCTTGATTGATGTATGTGTGTATCAACTTTTTTTTAGGTTAGTTGTAGTGGAATGGTTCGGATCAAAACATTTTTTTTAAAAAAAGAGTTAAAATGTCGGACAGCATGCCTGTTCGGGCTGGCTGTAATCAATATAATATGGATGTTCTAAGGGCAATACACCTACCCGTACCATTCGCAACCAAGATGGAACTGATCTTAGAACGCACCAGCTGTCCAAGTTGTCCGTAAATTAATAGAATGGGGGCGTCCTAAGGACATTATAACTCTCCGTACTGGTCACAACCAATATAAAACTGTTCTTAGAACACACCCGGTGTCTGGGATGTCTGTAAATGAACTGCATGGGAGTGTCCTAAGGACACTATACCTGTCTTTACCGTCCGCAGCCAAGATGGAACTGTCCGTAGAACAGGCGCGGTGGCCTGCATGTCTGTAGTCAAACCAAATAGAGGTGTCCTAAGGACACTGTACCTGGCCGTACAGTCAGCAGAACATCTACGCACATGCGCACCACACCCATAAGTACTGCGAACATTGCACCTGTCCGTAACTGTCCGTCTCACTTGTGTCGCAATTATAATTAGTTTCGGACCCGAACACTGTCTTTAGAACACCCGCGCGCATGCGCATGTCCGTTACTCTGCATTTGGTGTCCAGCGGGCACCCATTTCCTTCGCAGATGTGTTCACGACGTCATCATGTGACCGCACCCATGCTGAGCGCGTGGCCTAATTTGCGCAGTTTGTCTGCTTCCGCAACATTTCAAAATAACTTATACAGACATGGGAAATAGTTTTACAGTATAATATCACCATTTCACATGTCCCATACAATGGCCCTACCTTTCAATGTATTGTTTAGAATTTTTGCAACGCTTTTGAGTGATCGATATGGTCACGAGGCGCACCCCTCCACCCCTATAAAAGGCCACACCCCGGAGCTTATCTTCATTGTACTTCTGGCTATAGCGGATTGAGTGTTGCTGCCTTTACTGTTGTAGCGAAGATTAGCCGACCAACCCTAATGGCATGCATGGCTGCTGTTGCCTCATCAGCCTCAGCACCACCCCCAAACCCTCCACCTCCCCACCTCCCCAAGGGCCTGCAGAGGGAAATATGCGTGCGGATGTAGAGAGCGAGGAAGAAGAGAATGAGGTGGAGGAACTCCGCACTACAAGCACTCACCGGGAGTCGTGGGTGTGGCGGTGGTTTACCATTTTTGGAAACGTACCAAAAGCACGTGCGAACCAGGTCATGTGTAACCAGTGCAACTTGGTGCTGAGTCGTGGGAGACCTGGTGCGTACAGCTTTGGTACCACAACCATGAAGCGACACCTAACTTCGTTCCACAGTGCGGACATTTGCAATGTGGTACCATGTGAAAAACGTAGTAGGTTGAGGTCCTCCGCAGCATCCTCGGTGTCCGATCCTCTCACCACAAGAGACACTCCTGTGGGAGAGCGCATCCCTCCAGCTGACTCGCAGGCCATTCGCGATGCTGTTTACCCTTACCTTTTGAGGGTCAGAATATTGTGCATGTACTGCGGCGCAGTACTCTGCAGGGGAGAAAGTCTTCGAAGTGCTTTTGAGACTACGGTCACGGAGCACCAGAAGAACTGCTCCCTACCTAAGTAAGGCCCACCCTACATCTTTGTCTCTCAACCTGCCCTTTCTTATCCCCATGGTTGGTGCCCCTTGCTTACCCTCATTTACCCGCTTCTCTCAGTGTGTCGTGTGTAAAAAGTGCACTGCAAGTGCTGTTGAGCTGTGGGACTTGCTGGTGTGTTCCTGTCTTTCCTTATGCTGGGAAGGTGCCCATGCTCAAGAGGAAACAACACTGCCGTAGCGCGGCGAAACAGGCTGTCGGACTCCAAATACCAGAATCCTTTGTGAGCGAGACACGCCCCCTCCCACCCATCCGCCCGCCCCTCCCTGCCGTGCTCATAACCCGGGTGCTCGCGCACCCGCGCGCGCACCCCGGAAGTGCACTGCAAGTGCTGTTGAGCTGTGGGACTTGCTGGTGTGTTCCTGTCTCTCCTTATGCTGGGAAGGTGCCCATGCTCAAGAGGAAACAACACTGCCGTAGCGCGGCGAAACAGGCTGTCGGACTCCAAATACCAGAATCCTTTGTGAGCGAGACACGCCCCCTCCCACCCATCCGCCCGCCCCTCCCTGCCGTGCTCATAACCCGGGTGCTCGCGCACCCGCGCGCGCACCCCGGAAGTGCACTGCAAGTGCTGTTGAGCTGTGGGACTTGCTGGTGTGTTCCTGTCTCTCCTTATGCTGGGAAGGTGCCCATGCTCAAGAGGAAACAACACTGCCGTAGCGCGGCGAAACAGGCTGTCGGACTCCAAATACCAGAGTAAATACTCATAATACAACTTTGGACTTGCTGCCTTGGTTACTGGGCTTTGTGTTTGGACTTCCTCTTAGGTGTTACTGTGCTACTGTGCTACTGTGTCTAGCTTTGATGTTAAAACGAGTGCCTTTTAGGTACTTACGTATTCTTTTTTCCTTTTTTTTCTTCTACGTAGATCCTTTGTGAGCGAGACACGCCCCCTCCCACCCATCCGCCCGCCCCTCCCTGCCGTGCTCATAACCCGGGTGCTCGCGCACCCGCGCGCGCACCCCGGAAGTGCACTGCAAGTGCTGTTGAGCTGTTTGGCTGGGTGGTAAGGGTGGTAATATATTAATGATCTGTAGCCTTTGTATATGACCCTTCTGCATCTAATTTAGTAAGTATTAATTCCCTATTGGGTTGTGAATTGGTTGCGCTCACGATAGGAGTTTTGGCCATATTTTAGTGTAGACCATTTCTTTTCTTGTATATAGCAGCATGGTGAATGGTTTGCGAAGCGGACGGAAACTCACTGAGCCTCTGTCCCAATCATCTTCTCAACCGGTGAGCCAAGATATTCTGGTTGAGAGTGCAGCCACACTGGTCCACCCCGATAATATGACATCTGTGGGAGTGGACAGTGATAATATGTCAGCTGATAAGAAAGCGATGGTCTTTAAAGAAATAGGTATTGCTTCCAAATTTGATGCGGTAGCTATGATTCACTGTGTAGGTAGTGATGCTGAGATCTCTGCTGATATCTCTGTTAGAAACACCAAATTCAAGCTAAAGGATTTGAACAATAGTACTCCCAATGATATTATTTTAACTGAATCAATACAGAGAAATGATATGGGATCCGATAGTGTCTACGATAATTCTTACAAAGAGAATGTTGTGGATTGCTCTATGATGGGCCCCATTATTGAAGCAGAGTTAAGTAAGCGCATCTGCCTATCTTTAGGTCCTTCTACGCCCGCTAACCAGAAACTAGTGGGGAGAGAAGATGTTTTTATGTTGAGTACTAAAGGCATGATACCTTCTGAAAGAAATCTTGATCCTATATGTGACGAGAATGTAAAATTGCCTTGGGAAATGGACTTTGAGTCCCATGCATCTCCCAACAAACCTATGGTGAGCTCCCCAAAGGCCATTAGTGCCCAATTAGCAATTAATGATCGAATGAATTTGGATATTCAAGAATTCCAGTCGAGCCTTAATGGAAAAGACAAAGATGCTTCCAATAATGATGTTCAATCTGCGAGCATCATCCTTGATGCACCATCACTGAGTTCAGACTTCCCAGTTCTTGCGAGAATTTTAAATTTACTGGACAAGGGACATGAGCGTTCTCATTATGAAATGGGAATTATGAGAGAAGCAATTACTGATCTATCCAACAAAACAAATAGAATTGAAGGCCTCCTGTTTACATGTGATGCTGTAGCAGCTCTCTCGGATAGACACTATAAGAAAAAGGATATGGTAGATAGTGCCACACAGTTTGATGGTATTTTCAACAATCCTTCACAGATAAAGCGTTCATATGCGGCTACACTAAATACTCAATCACATAATTCGATCTGTACACAGACCGATGTAATTGTGGATGATCTGCACAAAGTTTTTACGACAGTTCAAAAAATTGAGCAGCACCTAGACAAAATGAACAAAGAGGCTATAGAGATTACAGATACTCCCGTTGATCAATTGATAGATGATACAAACAAACCATATGGTTCTGATAGTCCCTCTCATTTGACGGACTTAATTGATCTTGCGGGAGATTGTTCCCGGATAGGAATGGTGAAAATGTCTGACCCTATTGTGGGTGATCTGATACCTAAGCCTATAACAGTCCTAACCCGGAGGGAAAAGCGACTGGCGGGAAGGGCCCAAAAAAGGAAAGCTAAAGCGTTAGCCTTAATAAAAAAACAGGCAAGGATTGTACAAGTTGAGAAATCTAATGTAATACCAGTCACCTTTGAGAATGAGGAGATGATTAATCTTTCTCAGCTGAATGATGAATCAAGGGTATTATTAGATATCAATCCCCCTGATAAGAACAATGAGAAAAATAAGGAGGGGAAAATAAATAATAATAAAAAAAAAAAAAGGTTAATGTACATATGAATGAGGAGCCGATTGATTGCCAATCTAATTCATCTTGTTCTAATCCCCCGGAATCCATAAGTGGGGGATCACAAATGTCCCTTTCTCAATTCTATCCTATAAGTAAGAAACAAACTTCCTCTAGCAAAGTGAAAACTAATGTCACCGTATCTAGGGACTCTAAGATACAATTGGCTAAACTGGAAACTTCACACCATTGTTCTTCCGAAGAACCCTGGATGCTGGGTGTATTGGGTGGGGACTTGTTGCGATCCCAGGAACCTAAGGAGGACCCTATAGTTGATCCGGGGTCCAATATTCCACCTCCCATAGTCAAGTCATCTAATGAAAATACTAATCTGACATTGACGGAAATGATAAACCCTAAAATGGTAGGTTCTCCTATTATCAATCATAAGACGGTTCATAATGAATTTGAGTCCATACGTGAACCTCCATACATACTTGGCTGGGAGAGTGATCCGAATGTTAATGTCAAACAAAACTTGAACCGCTCTTTCCTGCTAAAAGCTTTTCACACAATACCTTGCCTGCGAACTCTGAGATCTGATGATATAGACTGGGTAAGACCTGCAGATAAAAATAACAACAGGATGACCTGTGGCCTATATTCAAGATTGATTATGAAACATATCTGGGAACAGAAGGAAAACTTTGTTTCCATTGGCTTAACCCCTTTTTTGATCCAATCTGATGAAGATGCGAGGGTCTTTTTGGATAAGCCACTGGTACTAACATCCACAATTGACCAGAAAATGATGCAATCATTGCCACAACAAATTAGTGGTGATCTGGTCCGACAGATAATAGCAATGGCTGCTGCATTGTCGGGCATACATTCAGCCTCGCAATTAACAGCGACGAATCCATCTCCCTAGCCCGGCATATCATCAACAATCATTTGTATGTTTGTCTTGGAATTGTTGTGGGCTTGCTAACTTTAATAGATGGTGGGGTTCATGCGAGCGTGATAAGATCCCTGCTATAGTTTTACTACAGGAAACCATGTATGTATCTCAATTATCTGTCGAGGGTTTTGTCTGTTACTCACAACCTGCTACTCGAGGGAATAAGGGTCGGCCCTCAGGGGGCCTAGCCATTTTAGTAAATAACGCCTGTAAATCCCCAACCAGACTGGTTTATAAAGATTCTAATGTATTAGTTATAGAACTATTCCCTGTATCTCCACAGGATCAACATATCATTTTTATGTGCATCTATTGGAACAGAAAGCTAATAATGCTTAATAATATCATCGATATTCTTGATTCCATCTTAGAAGGTATCTTCATACATCATGAGGAGGTTGGTGTGGTGGTGGGGGTGATTTTAATTCCTCCTGTTTAATCCACAATATAGGCCCGGGCCAGCAATCCCATACAGATACTACATCGGCTATGAATGGGAGAAAATGGGTGGAGTTCTTTCTTAATTGGGATATTCAGATAATTCCCACTGGAATGATGGATCTCACATATACATGGTCTAGGGGAGGACATCACTCACATATTGATCATTTTTTTAAATCATCTAATCTTTGTCTGGAAATTGACACTGTAAATGTTTTAAACTTGGGCTTTAGTGACCATAATGCGATATTGATAAATCTAAAAATCGAAGGTTGGGGATTGACTTCAAATCGTTCTCTACAAATGGTTGAGAATGACAGAGCGGGCATATCTGTGAGGTGGAACCCCCTTGTATGTCAACAGCTATCAGAGCGACTCAGAGATGACCTTGATCTGAATCCATTAGTGATTGATAGTGACTCTTTATGTATAGATCAATTTATCTCAAAGAGGATTGAATTCCATTTATCACAAATAGTAAAACAAAGAAAATCGGCTCTGGATGTAAAACATCATGCACATAAATTTGATATTGAGATCTTTAAATTAAAGAAGCTCAGGAATTTTAAACTACGACATCTATCTAGGTTATCTCTGGAATCAACACAATACTACTCTCATAAAAGGGCAATCCTTGCTACACATAAAACTGCTGTCAAAAATCTAAAAACACAACTTTATGTGAAAGATAACCAGAACATGATTTATCATATTTTGAAAAACGATACACGCAAAATATGGTCCTTATTGAGACTGATTAACGGCGATAATGTGGGGTTGAAAGAAAATGCCATCTCAGCGGATCAGTGGGCAAACTACATTAGGCTGAAGTACGAGTTACCTTTAGTATTCCACAACAACTCTAAAACTGTAATTCAAAATACAATACCTATTCGCTCCCCTTGGAGCATTGAAGATGTAACACGTGCAATTAAGAAACTAAATCCTTCTAGGGCTATGGGACCTGATGGCATCCCTGCTTGTCTTTTTCGATCGGATATCCACTTGTGGGCTATCATTTTGAAAAACAAATTTGATGTGATATTTTCTTCCCAAGCAATTCCTAGTTCATGGTGTTCAGCTACTGTCATCCCCATATATAAAAAAGGCCCTATTAATGACCCTGGTAACTTTCGCCCGATTGCGTTAACTGACGCATCCTCTAAGGTATTCTCCCAACTGATCCTTGAAGAAATGCAAGTCTATATGAGAACCAATGCCATCCTGTCAAAATTTCAAACTGGTTTTCGTCAGAACATGGGATGCTCTCTTAATGCTTTACTGATATCTCACATCGAGTGGAACTCCAAACATAACAACACAGGTGCTGTCTATATGGCAGCTCTCGATCTGAGTTCAGCATTCGATACCGTGCTAAGGGAGCACCTGTGGCGGAAGATGGAGGTGTTGGGTTTCCCGGCTTATCTGATTGCATTAATACGGCTTCTCCATACAGACACAACCTACAGAGTGCGCCTTAATAAAGAAGGTATGTTAACTGACAAAATTCCATTGAAAATTGGATTGAAACAAGGTTGTACTCTGGCTGCCGTACTGTTTAATCTGTATACTTGTGATATAGAGGAATGTTGGACAAAAGAAGTCATCTATCCAATCCTAATTGGTATCACAAGACTGAACTATATTGGTTTTGCTGATGACATTCTTATTTTAGATAGAACACCATTTGGTCTCCAGCATAAACTAAATGCTTTCATCTGTTATGCAAATACTCATAACTTGAGAATCAATCACCACAAATCCCGAATTATCATCTTTAGGGATGGTTATAAAAAGAGTTGCCCTTACACTTGGCTCATGGAAAATATTCGGGTCACCATTACACATGAAATTAAATATCTAGGGTATCCTTTATCGAATGCCTACTCAAAAATCTGGTGGAAAAAGAAAATATGTGAGAAATCTAAACCTCTAACTTCACAGATGAAAATAATCATGGGTAAATACTGTGGCCTTTCTCTTTTACCTGTCATCCAATTCTACCTCCTTAAAGTCGAACCATCGCTACTTTATATATTAGACATGTGTATATATGAGATAGACGACATCCTAGACACACTTCAAGGTGGGATCTGGAAAAGCGTTTTGGGGCTTCCGGCATCAGTCCCAAATGATATTGTTCGTCATGAACTAGGTATCCTCCCTATATCTGCCAAACGGAACTGAAGACTCCTGAATAACTATACAAAAATCCTGGATCCCCCTGGTAATTCACTGTATGAAGACCTTAATGAATTTCTTCATATGGGTTGTATGAAATCCCTGACCCGATATGCGGAAAAAATGAACGATCTAATGGCTCTTATGGGCATCCTGAAAGATGACTTAATACTAGGTTTACCTAGTTGTAAACAAAAGTTGTATCGCTATTACTGGAGCTGTCAGGCTGATAGAATTGGGTCCTACCGTTTGTACTACGAGTTTGCCCAATTCAGAAGAAAATTGGGAGATAGAGCTGGCTATATTTCACAGTTCCCTTCTGCTATGGGTCGTAATATTTATTTACGGTTCAAACTGAATGTATTCCACACTAATGAACGATTGTGCAAATGGGGCACCTCTGATAAAGAATCTAACAATGGTTTTTGCCGTTTCTGTAAGGCTATGTTTTCTCTCGAGTCTCTTAAACATCTAGTTATCTACTGTGAACATTTTGAAGTTTTGAGACTATCGAAGTTTGGGAACTATATGATCTCTAACTCAAACCTATCGCGTGAAGTACTATGGCAGCGATGCATGCTTGGTGATAGTACTAAATTCATTTTAGGATTGCTATCTGTTTTAATAATTATTGAATCTGAGCTAAAGGATATAAATGATATAAGATGAGCTGTAAATACTTATATGGTATGTGATGCATGTAGGAATGTTGTTTAGCTATGCACAAATTCTTTTTGCTTAGGTAGCATATATAATGTATGTGTTTTATGGTCAAAATGGGAAAATGAACTGGTGAGAATTCTGTTTTGTAAGAATAAATTTCTTTGTAAAGGTTTTTAACCAAATACAATAAAAAAAAAAAAAAAAAAAAAAAAATGGAAAACAGAGCCGCCTTTCTCAGTTTAACAATGGAACTATCAAATGACCGGTGTAGGCCGCCGCGCATTTTTCAAAAAGTCTGCAGAAAGTCGTAGGATGCACAAAAATGGAGGGTGAAAGCGGAGCAAAACCAATGCACTTTTCGCTCAGAGTAAGTGGTGGCTCTGAAAAGAGCCTTTTGGTGGTGTTTTGTGTGTTTGAAAAACTGTGGATTCGAAAAACGTAATGCAAAATAGGCGACTATGAATTCAAAAAAGGTTGCAATGCATTTTGTACATTTCGAAGAAAAATCTGATTGCCAGCATATGTGAGATGGACTCCATCTCTGCAAAAAATGAAAGTGCTGTGAAACAAAATGTTGTCATTCAGGAAAGAGGACATGCCAACATCGCTTAGTAAGGCACAAACAGCCTTATCTACATTGTGCCTCGCTTTCTCCATTTGTGGACCAAATTCAGAAGAACGCAGCCACATTTGTCTTTGTGCAATATGGGAAAAAACTACTTGGCAATTTGGAAACATGTCCATGACCTTCGCAAGTCCTTCCTTCATTGCAAATTGCAAATAAATTCCAGAGACATGCCCTAAACTGTTTGCTCCACAATGAATGATAATTATATCAGGATGACACTCTGTCTGTAAAGTAGCACAGAGAGGTACCCAAGTCCAACCACTTCATTCCACGCACTCCATGCCAGTGCACTTCCACATAAGAAAATCCAAGATCTGCAGATATACCGCAACTTTCTGCATGCACCTTCAACCAATGTATCCATGAGTCTCCCAAAATCCAGATTATCTGTTTTCGAGCACACAGAGTCATAGTTGTCTGGTCTCCTGTCAGGAACAAGATGTTCTCACTAAATCTCTCCGTTCAGAACACACCCACTGAACTTTACTGACCAATCCGTAGCTTCGCTCATTCTCATTTGCATGCATCTCCACCCCAGAAACCATGTTGGTAATACGCGCTGCCTGCAGACTACCGCTATGTCCACGGACACGTAGAGGATCGGAGCGTGACGACTGTACATTTAAATAGTATTCCACTTTTCCCCTTTAAGGTGGGCTCTGAAAAGAGCAGTTTTTTTTGGCAGATGCCTGACAGACACCTGTTATTTTGTATTTTATTTATTTTCTTTCTTCTTACTTTACTCCTACAATCATCACAGAACCTTCTCCAAAGCAAGCCTTACATTCCAAAACATTCAAAAACATTCCATGGCATTTCCCAAAAAAGATAACGAAACACCATCTGCTTCAAAATAAGCCGCATTACTGGAAACAATGTTCTCGTGGCTGCAGAAAAACATACCAGCTCGTAACATGAAAGCATGCATGCCGCGATTGATGGCACACCTCCCAATTCTTTGATCAGAACAGAAAACAGAACTGTTGTCCCATTTTCCTCTAGCGAGTAAGCCAGAAAAAATTACTTTCGCAGTTGGAAAGATGTTAATGACTGCTTGCACTAACTGTTCCAAATCTTACAACAAAGTAGGTGAACTCACTTAGCCCAAATGGCAAGCACCGTAGTGCAAAACTAGCACATGGGAACTGGTCATCCTACGCATATCTCTGCAAACTTGGAGAATTGCCGCAACATTACAATCAGTTGCAGCGCTCCGCACCACCTCCACTCCTCTGACATCGAAATTGTGTGCCACATGCCTACTTTCAGAATAGTGCTGTAAACCATGGACGAAAATATCTCCGAGCACCAACACCCTGACTATCTCGACCTCTGCCATCTTCACTACACGCACTGTCTTTCGACACAAATGAACAATGTGAACATCTGATTGGCTGATGCCTACAGTCCCCTTTCCATGCTGGATTTGCTGTAGAACCCCGTAAGTGGCACGTCCTACCTGCAGACAAGCGCGGTGTCCGTGCGGCACGTAACTCTTAGCCAGTCCTTCTACCCTTTCCACATCACTCGTGAATCCATTCCCTCATTGGACACAGCTAAGCAGTCACACAACCATCCACCAATCACATTCAAGATTTCTACATCTAACTCCGTCATCAGAGTTCCGCACTTCAAATGTACTGTTGATCACTCTGAATGCTAGTCGCATATCATTGTAAAGCACCTACTTCAAAAATTACTGTGCAAGTGTAGTGGATTTCTACTTACAGCTCCATGCATACGCACATGCATGAGTACAAAGTACAGGTATGCATATTTTATTCAGAGAACATGTGCAACCCTTATGATTCCATTTAAACAAATTAATGCCACTAAATCTGCATAGCCAATACATACCAACGCTCCCCCTTCAAGTGCAAGATTTCCGATTTTTCATTGAGAAACCGCACTACTTCTTACTGTCTCCGCATAACCTATACATACTTAACAACCCTCCCAATTTAGGCGGGAAACTAGATTTTCCATTAGAAAATGTCACAATTGTTTACTGTCTTCCGCCTAAATTAATGCTACTTCCAATGCGATCGTATGAGAAAAATAAACGTTCCCGATTGCTGTGGTGACATCTCCCTCTGAGGCTCTCCCGATTTTTTCGCATTCGTACTTATAATATGAAAGTAATTACATTTTTCCAATCTACTATAATGACCTATCACTTCCAAACATCTCTGCTATGGACAACACAGCTTTAAAAAAACAAGGGAATTTCATTAACTGAAAATTGTACTCATTTGCGAAGCAGGTTCAACTAACATACTGCAAATAACAAAGGCTGCACATCGTGAAATGAAATGCCCACATGCACTGTATTCAGACATCAAAGGAGAATATTCCTACGAAAGATGCAAAATGAACGTGTACATTAACATCACTGCTTTAAACACACAAAGTTACTAACTTCTTCCTTTTACAATTGCAGTGAAGACTACGCTCCTGAAAATCAACAGCATCTACACTGCAAACATATCTGAAAATTTAAACGTACATCAGCTGAAGTACCAAACCATGTGTGTGTGTGTGTTGCCACAGAACGTTTTACAAAGGGAACAAAAACTATAGACGTAACATACAAAATAGGAGACAATGAAGATTCCAAATGGTTTGAATTAGCTCTCTACCTTTTAGCAGAAAACAAATACCAAATAAGTGAACCTCTAATATGTTGCAGTTACTGCACTACAAAACTGGACAACAACCAAACTCCTTCACATGCTATCACAAATAATTTGGAATTATTCCCACTACCAAAAGCCCTGCAACAACTCAATTTGTATGAGAGCATCATAATTCAAACAGTTCACCCATTTCAAGCAATTATACGCCTTCAACCAAAAACAGCAAAATCACCTCCCTCTGAATTGGTGAAAGGCGTTTGTGGCAAAGTAGTTTATTTGCCATTAGATCTGACAGAAAATGTGCACACTCTAGGAGTGCAACATCCAATAGAGCATTCTTTAATTGTCTTAGTAAAGGGTGTACCAACAAGAGACAAAGAAATGTGGCAACAACTGGTGGACTTACATAAAGTTAGACAAGCCTTGCAATATCTGAAAGACAATAATGAATACTACAAAGAAATAAATATTGAAGAAAGCTTAAGGGAAAAAACTGAAATAATTCAAGAGTTATCAGAAACTGGTCAATTTGAACTTCTGGATCCTGCTGCAGTAGCCACTCTTTTGGACCATAACACAATTCATCCATTGCACTCTAATGAGAGCATAGACGATGCACTAGAAACTTACCAAATGCGACAAACCAAAGGGTCACCAATGAGCATATGGGAAAAAAGTATAGAAGCACATGCTTTTCCACTGCTATTTCCTACTGGCAAAGGCGGAAGATACGATGATAGAGCCACTCAGATTACGGCATCAGAATACCGCTCATTACGAATGTATTCTCAAGATCCCAGATTTAGACAAAATGTGGACTACATATTCCACCTACTCTTTGAAAGTGAACTAGCAGCCCTACGTTACGGAGTTGCACACATATTGAAATCTGGAACCCACTTTCAAAATATGTCAGCTACGCAATTAATACAAAAAGTGCAAGAAAAAGAGGAGGTTTTACAATCAAGTATAGCAAATCTGTTTGCAAACATGCGTGGCACGAAAGAATACTGGTTCCGACGGCACAGAGATGTACGTTGTATGATCACAAACCTTGGACCACCCACTTGGTTTGTTACATTAAGTTGCGCAGAGTATGCATGGGAAGATTTACATGATTTCCTACGCATATCAAACAACAACAAAACCAACATAGATATATTAACACCTGGAGAACTTTGCTTTCTAGATCCTGTTAATGTGTCAAGATATTTCCATCATCGTTTCATTGCTATCCTGCACTTCATTTGTAACAAAACTGTTCCTCCCCTCGGAGAAGTGCAACACTTCTTTTGGAGAAAAGAATACCAAGCGTATAAATCAAGAGCACACCCATAGAAGCAGAAATTTTCACTACGGCATGTACTCAATTTTAATATTCGCTAACACCATGCGTGTCCTTAGAACAGTTTCAAGTTGCCTGCGCACAGCACGGACTGATAGACTATCCTCATGAGACCCCTCATTTTCAGTACTTACAAACATCCCGGAAAAGGCGGGCATAGGGAATACATCATTAACACCTGCCGCCTAAACAAATACAGTATTTCACCCATCTCTTACTCTTTGAACCTCCCCAAGCACTCTGAGACACCAAAACAGTTTCTGAAACAGCAGTTCGCCTCTGGTCACCGTCACGCTGTCGGCGGATCCAAGATGTTGGGCGCATCCAAACAATCTGACGCACATAACGGCTCACTGCAGCCAATCGGCGGA
Source organism: Ambystoma mexicanum (assembly GCF_040938575.1). Classification (NCBI taxonomy): domain Eukaryota; kingdom Metazoa; phylum Chordata; class Amphibia; order Caudata; family Ambystomatidae; genus Ambystoma; species Ambystoma mexicanum. The sequence goes on from NC_090927.1 coordinate 284,006,167, forward strand.
GACGTTGTATGTCCGCGGTCATGACGCCAGCCCCTTAGCCAATTGGTACCTTGTCCGCGGAGCGAACAGGGAAGTGTGACCGCGGAGCAGACATAGATATCACTAATTTGTTTAGACATCTTTTTGGTCATTTTAAAGGAAACTACTGGACGGATTGTCACCAAATTTACAGAAGCACGCTTTTGGGATCAAGCCCCTGCCCCTGCCGCAAATTTGGTGAAAATCTGTTCAGCGGTTTGGTCTGTAGGCGTGCGCAAAGTTTTTTCCCCATTCAGTCTATGGGAAAAAAAGATGTTTTGGGACCCCCCCTATAACTTTTCCCCCCCTGGACCAAACATCACCAAACATTGCAACATAATTCAGAGTGGCCCACATATTGTTCTTGCAAGGTTTGGTGACGATTCGTCCAGGGGGAGCAGAGTTATAAGCCGCCCAAAAAGTGCTCTTCCTATGGAAACAGCAACTTAAACATAACTAGCGTGGCCGTGTTATATATATATATATATATATATATATATATATATATATATATATATATATATATATATATATATATATATATATATATCCATAAAAGCTTGGTGGTGGCTTGGCTAATCCCTACCATAATACGGTCTCAACAAATGACACACTCGATAGAATCTCCTTTAAGTCTCCAATTATCAGCCCTGCTCGCACCAATTCCTTTCACTGGATTCTGGTGATTATGTATCATCCCCAGGGCAAAGATTGCCAACTTTACTCAAACCTCTCTGACTATCAACATCTACCTGCACATCAACTGCAAAATAATCTTAATCACAGGTGGCTTCAACATTTGGGTAAGTTATCATTTAAAGCCAATGCCTTCCACTTTCCTAAATGACAGATGCCTTGGTGTTCAGATACCTAGTCATAGTTCCTGTCATAGCCTTGGTTTAGCCATTTCCTCAGATTACTGTCCCGCGCACCTTCCCCTGAGACAGTGAGTTGGTCAAACAATTCCCTTATCGACTCCTCACCCTCTAGGATTTGCCATCCCAAATCCTTCAATACACACTTCAAATTAGTCAGACCTAAATAACTCTCTAACTTTCATCTTTGCCCTCTCCTAAAAATCTCACAAACTTTAATACCCATACCCTACTGCCAGCTGAAAGATGAATTAATTACTGAAGCTTTGAATCAAATCACCCGCGTCAAAAGTTCTTCATACAAGTTCTTCATGCAACCTGAATCCAACAGACTTTTACATTATTTAAAAAAAGATTCGGATCTCAAGAACACCCACCATCGATATTCTCGCAAGATCAAACTGTTCAAAATATGCACCTCTCAACTAAACTAAAAGGCTGCAAATAAATCTAATGAGCTCTTTGAGATGGGTTCAAAGTTAAAAGCCTCCGTAGTCTATGCGTTTACATTACTGCCTCCATATACTGGTCTCTCAAGATGCAGGACTTCCTCGCCACCAAAACAAACATTTTAATCCCACATCTTACTATAACAAGATGCCATATGATATGGTATGTTGTAGGGGTTTTAACCAAGCAACTCATCCACCTAAAGGCATTTTGGTGCTATTTCTCTGCCTACAGGTATGCTGCCTACGTTACAAATTAGGCCTGGTTAAAAAGGAAGGGTTTTGGATGTTTCCTGAAAGAGAGTTACTTGGTTCTGTTATGTAGATAAAGTGGTAGTAAGTTCCTGATCTTAGTAGCTTTTACTGAAAAAGCTTGACCACCTTTCCTTTCGACTAGAGGGGACATTTAACAGATTGGACGGATTAGATCTTAATGTAAGATTTTAAAGATGAAGATTGGTTTTCTTAGAGAAAGGTGTTGAGTTGGGCTAACGCAGGCCCATGAAGGTTATACACATGCTTTGGAAGATGTGTTTCTTAATCTGGAGCCAATGGAGACTTCTAAGGCAAGTGTGATATGATCATGCCTTATCAATGTTAGGATAGTTGTGGCTGCTGCATTATGGATCCTTCGAAGGAGACGCATCATATGTTCAGGGCGGCCCAAGTAGATGCTGTTAAAGTCTCACCGGGAGATTACTAGTGAGTTCGTTACATTTGCTTGTTGTGTGAAAGAAGCACACTAGAGGTATGAGCTTTATTTTTCATAAGAAAAAAAGCAGGATTTAGTCACTGTGCTGATCTGGATCTTTTGCGAGAGGGCTTTATTGATTATGATGCCCAAATTCCTGACTTCATGTTTTGGCTCAGGACACTTTACAAAGCTTTCTGCACAAAGAGAGTATACCGGGTTCAGGTTCTGATCAGGTATGGCTCAGATAGCCAACAGCCTGCTTTCATTCCGTATTTTTACCTTTCAATTGACTACCTCACATTGAATTCACTATACCATCATGAATACCAACACTTCAGGTTCGCCTCCTGACAGTTGCCACCCTCACTGCTTTAAATAGATTTTCCTGCAACTTTCACCCTTCATTGTTCATCTTTGCAACCTAAGGTCACTCAAGGCATAACCCTGGGCCAATAGAAACGCACACGGATCAAACTGAGACTTAAGAAACTGACCCCTTGATCATAAATGACCAGTCAATTACAAATCAGTCGTGACCTTACCTATCCTAGTGAAAGTCACTGAATCAGGTGCCAACTCAACTCCAGTTGCAACTTAATAGTCATCCTTCTTTTGACCTCATGAAATCTGGATTCCAAACTAACAATGGAGATGGCTACGATTGCATTGATAAGTGGCCTTCATTGTATGATTGATTCCAATTGGCCCTCCTTCATTTGTCTAAATGTTTTGATACCCTGATCCACCCAATTCTTCTGGGCCATCTTAACTCTGTGGCAGGTGTCTCCCCATCCCTCTATGCTGGTTCAAATCTTCTCTTTCTAATTACTAGACTCAGTAAACCCATTACTCAGTGTATCCTGTTAATATGTGGAGTCCTGCAGGCTTATAGTCCATCACCTTCACAATAAACATCTTTGGGAAAGTTAGTCCACTCTTTTGGGGATTGGATACCACATCTATGCAGACAGCCAACTTCAAATTGGAAATCGGGCAATAGTCCTCAACACCTTAATTTCATTACATCTATATTGAATCATATCCAATCATGGACTAATGAAAACATGCTGGCATAGACTACCCCCAGAAATATTTGTGACCCTCACATCCCCTAAAGATATCACAAATCTACTAGCAACTGCCCCAGCCAGGGGGTTTGGAATGAGCCATTTTCAAATGCAATAAAGTCTAAAGTCTAGAATTTGCTCTAGCTCCCTCCCTCCCTCAGCTTTGGGGCTCATACTAACATCACAATGTCCGTGGACTATGTCATATTAAAACATCTATGAAATAAACTTTTCTTCTTGTTCTCAAAATCAAAAACTGTAACTCAAGCTCTCATCCCCCCAAACGTGAATTATTTAGCACGTTAGCGGAGGGCAATAACTATTATGGTAAACAAGTTGCAAAATGGCCAAAGTTCAATTGACAAGACAGCATTCGCATCAACACTCTGATCCCAGATCTGGCTTCCAGACAAACGAAGGTGCACATTTGTGGTCCTAGTGCTAGTCTAGAAAGCTTAGCACCCCAGAGCAGCTAGCAAACCCAATTCCTCCATCCTCACAAACCTCGGACATCGCCGCTCCTCCAACAAAAATGTGTTCTTTCCTTTCCATTTCAAATCCATCTCAACGGGAGGCAGATTATTCTCAGTAAGAGGTGCTTCCCTTTGGAACTCTCTACCCCCAACTCTATGGGATATTACACATATGCTGAAATGTCATCAAAGGCAGGAAACCAGAGTTGTCCGGCATTCTCTAGTCCAATGTTCCTTTCTCACAGCTCATTTTTACAGGCACCTGCATGCCTCATCACCATGAACAGCACCTACAGATTCTCAAAATGGAAATACTTAATCAATATTCCCATGATTTTTTGACAGACATCTTACATTAAGTGCCAGTGAAATAAGTGGGGTTATTCTCCATCGATAGATACAGTATTTTACTTAATTACGCTTCAGCGTAAAGCGTCATATAAATCACACAAAAAATACAAATACACAATAATTGGACGTAGACACGCCAATGTGTGCTCTAAAGAACTTGCCCGACTTAGAAAGTCATCCATCTAAAGACCTCCAAACTACCCGGTTAACAAACAGTTACTCGACAAGCATCCCCTGATCCACGGAGCAAAGAGAACCTTTAACCAGATAGTCCTGGCCAAGGACGTGTGTAGAGTTCAGAGACTGTTACGAGTGTTTTACGCTCAGCATTTTATGGCATTACCAGAACAGATTGATATATTGCAGATGGCGATTGATAATTTGCCTTCTTTCTTGAAATAAAAAAAAAGGAATTACTCAAAATACTGCCAGGCACCGTTGAAACACAATATGCATAGTTCTTCGAAGGGACCTCATTACTCCACTGTGCCACCTTGAGATACTACTGATTCTAAATATTGATAGCAACGGATCAAACCACAAAAGCTTTCCATTTCAGGTTGTCATAAAAACCTGGAGCCACAATAAGACGTTATGGCTTCCTCAAAATTGTAAAGTTCCATCTCTTCTTATAAGATTCTCTCGAGTTCCCTGTGCAAATCAAAGCACCTGTCCGGGATCGACACTATGCATTGTGCTGCAGCGAGTGCCAGCCGCACGACAGCGCAATACCGCTAATTGGGGAAGAGACAGTGGTAAGGGCCAATGACACTGCACTCCTGACTCCAAGTGATGCTGATGTCACAATGAGCACTTGGTGGCTTAGAAGCTGGCAAATTGGCACCCTACTCCAGTGCCACCACACCTCTTGGCGGCAAAGAAAGGCTTGCAAGCAGTCCAGAAGTGCAGAATCCACTCCCCAACCCTGCCGGTATGTACCCAGTAAGAGGGAGGCCATGGACAGGACAGAGGGGATTTGTGTGGCAATCTGCTTCGCCGCAGGCTGAGAGCCAGGATGTCAGCACAGTGTCAATGCCCAGGCAGTGAGTTGGCCATCATCTGTGATCAGACAGGGAGTCAACTGAGCCTCCCCAGCAGATAAGACCAGGGGAGCAGTCCCTTGATCTGGACCGGCCTGGAGAGCAAGGCAGCCCAGTGGTTTATAGCGCTATTTTCGACAATGAAAGCTTCTACATACCAAAGTTTCGACAACAAAGCATCAAGAAAAAAAGTTTTGAATTCATTCTTTTTATTTAATTTTTTTAATGGGGGGTCCCTCCCCCCTTTTAAAAAAAATACTTGTTTTACTAAACGAAACTAAACTAAACCCTTTAACATAAAAAAAATGCATTCGAATTTTTTTTCTCAAAACTTTGCATTCGAAAGTTTGGTGTGTAGACGCTTTTTTTTTTTTCGAAAGAATGACCGGATACCAGCCCAGGCATGTGGCAGGGTCAGAAACCTAGGTAAGGAAGAGTGCCACCTCTCCGGCCCCAGCACCCAGCTGGGGCAGGATAGCAGCTGAGCTCATATGAGCTCAATTCGCTTTCAAGAAAAAGAGGGTAACCCGCCCCTCCCCACGAAACTCTTCAGGAGACCCCACATCCCTCCAATGTGGACCCACTGTAGGGCGTTCAATACTAAATGATTACAGTCTTCAGTGTAGTGGACAACAGGGGGTGGGCCCAGTTACACAAGAGGGCAGTTCATGGCCACAGAATACCATTCTCAGACAATATAAGGAAAACAGGTTGCAAATGGGGCACTTTTGGGATAAGCTTTCTGTGCACTGTTCAAAGGTCTATTCTCCCGTTAATGGTGAGCTAGCTACCCTTTCAGTCATCAGTTCAAGCAGAACCAGCTGAATTCTGACACAACCACCCACTGTGATTCAGAAGAAGGAAGGAATGGAGGAAGGCTGCTGTCCACCCAACAGTCTCATAGCCCGTTGGTCTACACTCGGATGACATATTCCTTGATTGCAGGTCCTGACTGCACCTGTTGTGGGAGGGGCTCGCTCTCCAATTCAGTTTGAAGGTCAATAGGCTATTGCCTTCAATACCAGCCTGTGACAGCAGTGCAGGCTGCCAGACTGCGTTTCCCTGCTGCCTGCAATGGTTAAAGTTCTCTTACTAATACTGTGATCACTAGGTCAATGCCCTATTCAGGCTGGAGGGATCCAGTGAGTAGGCCCCTAGTAAGAGTTTTGATGAAAGGTAATGGCAGGAAGAGCATGTTCAGTGAGGGTGGACCTATGTACGGTGTGCAGTGCTTCCTTTGCGCCGGTGTCCAGTCGCGCTGCATAAATTATAGCCGGTGCTGGGCACCGGCACGTCTGAAGTTTGCATTGCATGAGCTCTGCATCTGCCTCAGGCCGGGCTCCAGGAATGTTCAAATGGGTGGGCCAGGGTTGTCATCAAGGAGGCCCACATTCCGTTGGGTGTGGGTCTAGGGGTACCCTAAACAAAGTGTTGGCGTTGATACAGATTTCCCAGATCTGTGATCCAGCAAAACATTTCTTACCAGATCTGCAAAAATTAATTTGAACCCCTCCATAAAACAAACTGTACATAGCAAAAGAGAAGCAAGGAAAATAGTGTTGCAACATCAATCTACCTATGTTCCCTTCCCATCTGCACTCCCCTTTGGTATATCTGATCCGCCTTCACCTTTCACCGTCCAGTCACCTTCCTTCAGCTGCCCTAGCCACCGTTCCCATTTACCTCCCCTCCCATCTATTCACACCAGCACCCAGTATGCCTTTCCTAGACGGGCTTGGGTGAATGGAGGGTGATGCCTCCTCATCCTCATCTGAGAGGGCTGAGCAGTGAGGCCCCCAGTCGTTGTACCATCTCGATGGTGTCCGCCCAACAATACATCTTGTTGTGAACGATAGACACCCCCTCACTCAGAATACTAGAGCAAGGAATAGGAGATTTTGTTTCCTACAAAATTACATTGATTTCAAATTTCTTTAAATTTCAAGAATAGAACATACCATGTCCAATTAATACAGGTAGTCTTGTTTATCTTAACAATATTTCGAGCACAACATATCCTCCAATAACATAAACATGCATACAATCCTCCCTTCACCCACCCACTCCACAACCCCCCCTTTTCAACTGAACCCCTACATTAGTCCCATTCTGAATGTCTCCCATCAATGGTTTATGTCCATAATTACATTTTAAACACAACATTTTATTTTTTTGTTGCATTTTTGGAGCACATTTTAATTGAGTTGAGAGTGCAAGAGAGTGCTAGGGCTGTAAGGGCAGCATCAGGAGGCCGACAGTGCTTGTTGAGGGGTTTGCAGCCTCCTGGCATTGCTCCTGGTGGGGCGTGCCCCTGTACATCATTGTCTGGTACATACTGTTTACATAAAGGTTATAATATGAAATTGTCCATGATGACTCTTTGTTGGATGTGTTTACTTTGATTTGCTATTGTATGACACAATTGTGTTCAATAAATGTGGCCCGGATATTTTCAAAGTTAGATGTGTGTGTGTCCTATTCCCTGTGCTGCCCATCTATTAAACCATGCGTGATGCTTTTTGCACTAGCTTATAATGCAAACTGAATCACTTCTAGGGGCACCTAATTTTAACAGGTAAGGCATAGTGAACTTTACAAATATGCCCAGGATCTCACACTTTAGTCAAGTGATAAAGCCATAATTTGAGCCTAGCCTGAAATTTAGATACTTGACCACACATATTCCAAGCTTAATTGGTACAAATATGTGGCCTTGAATACCTAAAATGATACTAAATTGTATATAGATTACTTTAAAAAAGCACAAGTCACATGATAAACGAACCTGACAATGTATTCATCATTGTAGAAACATGTTGATGAAAAGCTTAAGGGGGCATTTTGTTTTGAATCCTAAATTGCACAGATCGGAATTCTCTTGTTTGAACTTTTTTGCAAAAGGGGCCATTCATTAATTTTAATTGTTTCCACCAAGTACTAGATAAGTAAAGAGTAAAACACAGGCGAAAATCGCCATTGTTCTTTACTTCACCATGATGTGTCTGGAAAAGTGTAAATCACTTCCACAATTAACTATTGTGTGAGCCATCCACAATGGATTCCTTTGGACTCTGCCCGATTTTTCCCTGTGTAAAAGTCAGGCAGGTCCCCAAAATACCTTCTGATGAAATACCAATCGGATTTGGCAGGGGGACCTTGTTAAGTCCGATCTGCTCTCCAACTTCACCTGTTGAATCATAAAAAATCCTTCAGGCAGCTCATATAGCACCACTTCTTCCAATCCGCTTTACCTAGAAAATGATCCCCTATGACTGTAGCTTTATTTTCCCCATCCTGAATGGAAACCTACAAGCCCCAGCATAGCAATTAATGAGAATCTCATACAGACACAAAGTGAAACGAAATGCATGACAAGGATATGGTTTCACACAGCTTGTTCTATATCCTCTTACTTACTAATCATCCAACAATCACACTTAAATAGCCCCTTAAAACCCTACATAACTTTTGTTAAAAGTGCCACAGTAATGATCACTGCCTTTTTACCTTTTCTCATCTCTAATCACTTCCTGTTGTAAATAATCTGCCTCGGAGACACGTTAAAAAGATAAGATCTCACTTGCTGTTAGTACTTGAGGGGAGAGAGTAGTGCAGGGGGAGAGGGAGGGGTGGCATTGGCATTTGTCCCTTGTCCAAATGTTAAATCCACCTCTGATTGCACTCTTTAGAATATATTTAAATACTGCTTTTTTGTTATAAAAGATGTACACCTTTTATACTTTGTCCGCAACATTATAGAAAACGCTCTTCTTTTTGTTATTTTACGGGTGTTCATGTTTCATTTCTTCATTTCTGGCACTGCCTAAACACCCTGCACCCAGGATTTACATCATACTTTCCAAACAAATCCCACAACACACATGACATATTCTGTTTGCATGCACACTCTGTAAGTTACTCAAACAGAATGAGGTTATCAAGTCAGTACTTATCAGTTTGAATCATGAAACGTTTGGTCAGAGTATACTAGGCTTCCAAACAAAGATACATTCCATTTAGGTCAGAGCCCTACTGGTAAGTATGCATAAGAAGATCTGAAACTGGTCAATACTTGCCAACCTAGCCTTATCATTTTCAGGTAGTGCCTTGTTGGACACGCTCAAACGGAAGCCAACATGCATTGGCAAAGCCAATAGCTTGGGATTTTGATTAGGCATGGATAGGCATTTGCCAGGCACTGCCATAAGGATACCACCTGGCCATAAGAGGGGAACAGCTGGAAAATGGTGCCAGTAACTGGGCATATGATGGCATTGCCTGTCAAATGCCTGCTAATACCTATACACAAGCCAACACTGCTCTGACTTTGTGATTGCTTGTTTAAGACAGGATTTCAGTACAAATCACAGAGACATTAACAAATATATTACTTATAAAATCAACTGGCTGAAGACACACATTAAGAGAATTGTCCTACAACAGGAGCTCATTTACTGAGGCAATAAAGTAATTAAATACTCAAAAGAATGCTTAGATATAACACTGGCAGGCCCTATACACCATCACGTTTGGTGTTACTTTGTGATAGAACTTGCGCAAAGAGTTCTAGAAAGGTTAGGATTTGGTGGTGAGCTATGAAATAGCCATGGCTTGTCGTTAGGTGGGTAAATGACCAGATACACCCATAGGATGTGTGTTTCTCCTCACATTTTTTTGCCACCCAATCTGTGTTCCACAGCATGCGTTCTGGTTGTACCTAATAGGTAAAAACTCTCTGAATCAATTAGAAGCAATGCCATTGCTCTGGCCAGCCTTCCATACCATTGTTTGCATTTCAGTCTTGGCCCTGTCACTAATGTCAGACGCCCTTCCCAAATTGCCAGACCACAGGGCCTACAAATTCATATGGTTGCTTGTGTTCAAGTACAGATTGAACGCGGTCTAGCAATTGAGATTGAACTGCACCTTTTGGTGTCAGCACCAAAAGTAATTTGCTAATGGCTTGTCCCCTTCCCTAATCGCACAGACATACTACAGAATTATGGCATGGAATGTTGCGCAGAGCAACAGTAGTGGTGATGTTTAATTCAAAGCCTTGCATTTTTTACTTTTTGATTTTACTACACTGTCCCCTCCTGAATTTAATTCTTGTTACTACCACCTTTATCTTTTCACTTATACTCAAGTAGTTAATGCAGCAGAATATATACTTTGAATGTAATTTGTAAGTGTCCCCCAGTCAGTTGACGCACCTTCTGCAGAAGTCTGTGTTCAAGCAACTTTACCTGTCATTTATTGTTTGGCATAGTTAACCATTTTATTAAGCATGATGTGAAAAACTATATTCCCACAAATAATAAACATACTTTAAATTACAGAAACCAAAATTGTGATTTTAGGTTTGTGAAAATAGTTGTAGGCAGCCTGCTTGACTAAGTGTGCTCACTTAGAGATGTGAATGGTCCTCCATCTCCCTGGTCATTTTTACTTTCATGGCTGTGGGGCATAAAACATTGTCTAGGGCAAGAAAACAAATCCTGGCCAGGCCTCCTGCAATTCAGCCTCTCAGAATGATGTCTCTGAGGTTACTGCTGAATGTTTAGAGTGACAGCCACCCCCTACTCCCTCAGTTACCAGTGGTGTAGAACACCACTGACATGGCCTCCTTTCTAGGGGGGTCCAGAGGCTGGCTCTGGGGGGGTCTGGTCCCCTTATCCCCCCTGCTCGAGCCGGGCCTGATCTGCCTCCAAATGTGCAATCCTGTCTCCTGCTGGCTTCCGCCCATGCCCCTCCTTACATCTCCTTCTTGACACTTCAGAGAGTCAGAGAGGGTCTGCAGCTCTGCTCCGGGCTCCCAACAGGTACTTTGATGACAGTGATGCACTCTTAGCCCCTCGCTTTCCTCTAAAAGGATTGAGTCTCGGTTTCAGCAGTGAGCTATAATTTAAAAAGGCAAGCTATATGTAATGGTGCCAGCAATGCCAGAAATTACCCCCCCCCCCCGATCCCTGATATATTTTCAAAACATTTTGCAAATGTAGATGTACAAATAATTGTCACAAGTAATCTTTTGACCATATTCCTGCAGAGTTGCATACATTAAATTGGTTAAAGGTATGAAATTCCCTTGCTTGAAGAAAACTAGTTGAAAGCCAAAGTGCTTTGCATATTTGTTGTGATAGCTTTTTTGTTCAAATGTTTCTAGTGTGCATGTGTGTTCTTTTGCTATACATAGGAAAAGGTCAGCTAAGAATCTGACACTTTTGTTTGAATGTGCATCCTCGTCTGGATAACTCAATTATATAATTTAGCAATCTGAGAGCACAAGTTGCACAGTAAAATAATGGGTTGGAGGTTTGTAGAGGACTCAAATGAATGAAGGAACCACTGCAGAGGCCCATGCTCTGTGACAATGTTATGAGACAAAGCAGGCACTACCAAGGCTCTGTGGAGGATAGCTCCGGGGCAACACGCTCGCCTTGGAAGCAAGACGACACAGAGCAACACAGGTTCGATCCCTGGGTCTGTGCTTAGACACCTCTGGGTATTAAGCACGTTATAAATAACCAATTACAATTACATATTGTGAATATTATATACAGTAGTCTGTGAGCACATTCTGCAGAAGTTTGCAGAGGATCTGGATGCATGAAGGGAGCATGCAGAGGCATATGCTGTGGTTCTTCTAGTGAGTGGAACAGATGCTACCAAGACCCATATTGTGACTGTTAAAACATGGCAGTCTACAAACACAAAATAATGATGGTGGGAG